>NC_092274.1:9406972-9706972 GCF_036320965.1 Panulirus ornatus
AGGGGAATTGCAACCCTTTTTTATCTCTGTTCTTCCCCATGGTGGGCTTATTAGTATTTTTTATCTTTTTGTTCTTTCTTGGAGGGCAATAGCATCTATTATCTATCTTCCTGTTCTTCCATGTAAAGGCATATTGCACTTTACTTTTATCTGCTCTTACCCATGGTGGGCATTTGTAAGCACTTTATACTATGTCCTGGTAGCTTCCTCTGGGAGAGCAAATTAACACTGTTTCTATCTCGTGTTCAGATAGCTTTCCCTGCAGGTCAATAACAATATATTTACTTATTGTTCTTTCCCTGTTGGGCATTTGATCTATCTCCTGCTCGTACCTTGGTGTGGCATTGAATTATTTCTAGTTTATTGCCCTTGTTGGGCATTAGCTCATGTTTTCTCCTGTTTTCGTTGCCTTGAGGGCTTATAAACACTACTATTTTTCTGGGTCTTTACCTGGTGGGATAATTGTTCGTATCATTTTGTCTCCTGGTTCCTCCCGTGGAAGGATTGGGTTGGAGATGATGTGGATGGGACGGGGATGGCTAGGGTGGTATAGTGGCGTTGTGGTTTCGGCGGGGCGTAAATGTTTGGGATATAGATCTTTTGTAAGCTCGGCCAGGACACTGGGTTGCTAGAATCTTCTGTGTTCTTTTCCTGTGCGTTACTTAAGGGGCAATTACTACTATTTTTTTCTCCGGTTCTTTAGTTTAGAGGGAAATTTGCTTACTGTTGTATCTCCTTGTGTGACTTCAACAGATGGGCAAATATACTTATTTCTATTGCCTGTTTTTCTCTGATAGGGATATTGCATGTTGACACCCCATGTTCTTACCTGGAGGGCCAATAGTTACTATATTGTGATGCCCCTGGTTCTTCCCTGGGGGGCAAGGAGGAAAAGTTTTGTCTAGATCTCTCTGTTCATGTTCGTCCTCTGGGGGGGCTAATTAGCTTAAGTTTGAGGGTCCTGGTTATTTCACTGGGGGGTGCTAGTGTTGGGTTGTTCTCAAGCAGGTTTTTGAAGATGGTGGGCTTGAGATATTGTGGTGGGTAGGGGCACGGAAACGGGTGGGATTTGCTGTTTTAAGTGTGGAGAGGAATATTATTCATTTGGTGGGCAATTACACTATATCATTCTCTTCCCCTCTTTGGGCATTGGGCAAATTACATTTTTCATAAGGTTCCTTCACCATGGAGGGGCAATTGCACTTGACTTTCCTCCTAATTCGTTACTCCAGAGGGGGCTTTATAAAAGTGCTATATTTTCATTTTCTTCCTTTGGGTGGGCCATTTGCAATGTCTCTGTGTCCTCTTAAGGGCAATAGCACTGCAATTTATCTCCCTTCCCTGGTGGGCATATAAGCTCCATACTTTTTCCTGTTCTTTTCCCTGGTGGGCATATTGGTCTGGTTTACAAGGGTATGACCCGGGTGGGCATTTAGTCTTTTCGACTGTGTTTTAGATGGGGCTGGGGCTTTAGCTCAGCGTGGGTTATCTCAGGGCGCTGCCCGTGGAGGGACAATAGCTCTTTAAGTTGCCTCCGGGGCGTAACAAGGGTGGGCAAATAAGCTATATTTTCATCTCATAGTCTTCCCCTTGGTAGCCAATTTTGCTCTTTATTTCTCTGTGCTTTCCGGGGAGGGGCTTTTTCGAGTTTTAGGGTTTCAGAAGAGGGTGTGAGGACAGGGTGCACATTGCGGATAGTGTGGGAGAAAAGGGGAGGGAAAGGGGTGATTGTGCAAATAGTGTGGGAGAGAAGGGGACGGGCCCGGGTGGGGCTTTGGTGATTTAGTGTGGGTTCGGACGGGCATGAAACGGCTGGGCTTGTGCACGATGTTTGTTATCTTCTGTTTTGGCCGGGGTGGGCCAATTACTCTATTTGTCTGTACTGGTGGCCTTCCAGGGTGGGCATTGTTTGGTTTGGTGTGGATTGCGAAGGGGAGGAATGGGGAGGGACTAGGTTAGCCCCACGATTGCCTGGAGGGATGGGCCATCGGAGATGGTCCTGTTTTGCTAGGGGGTTTGCGTCCTGCCCACGTTGGCGCGGTTCTCCCGCGTTAGCCGATGGGTGGTGTTGGGGGGGAAGGGTATGGGGGGAGTAAGGGAGTGTGGATAAGTAGTGCGGTGGGGGGTGGTATGGGGGTAGCCGAAGGTTACAGAACGAAATTAATTGCACATACCCCCCACAATTTCACGGTTTTACATTCACGGGACATCTACTCGCCATTTTATAAATTAAGTCTCTTTTACAGTGTTTTATGTGTGTTAGTATTTCCCATATACATTCACTGACCAAATGCATATATTCACTTGTACATTTTTTTCTGACTGCTGACCCTCACCCATTCCGTCGCAACATTCGACATATGAAATAGCACCTCCCTACCCTCAGCACGCGAGCGTGGGGGGGGTTAGCCGCCAGATTGGGGGGAGGAAACAGACAAAAATGGCCACATTGGTTCACCCACTTCAGTTCTCTAGCTTCTGTCACGTAATAATGCACTGTAAACACTGGCCTCCTTATGCCACTTAACAGGCCCCCAACACTAATTTTCCTTGGTTAACCATGACGCTTCACATGCCCTGGTGCAATCGGGTTTCAGCTCCGTAGACCCCGTATACCACATCGTGGCTTGTCTCGATTTGTCGGGCTCACCTGTCAATAACTTCCTGTTATGTTAACTTCTGGCCCCCCCCCACCGCAATCGCTCAAAATCTTTTTCTCTCCAGCCTTATAATCACTAATTTGGTCTCCCACTTCTCACTCCTCCAACCGGTGAACATATATACATCTTTTGTCATCTTTCCTCACTCATGCTCTCCATGTGCCAAACCATTTCTTTACACCCTTTTTCTGCGCTCTTCATCCACTCTTATCTATTACCACACATATCATTGACCTCTTTCATTACTTGGTCGATTCAAATCAACCTAAAACCTCATATTGTCATCAAACATTTCAATTCTAACAAGTTCACCCTCCTCCTCACATCCCCTATCTATAGCCTCACACTTGGCTACAGTATACATGGTTGGAACCAATTTTCCTTCAATCAGACCACATTTTGCTCTCCGAGATTAATGTTATCGCCTTCCCACCTCTTTTTACAACGCTCCGGACCTTCGCACCCGCCCCCTCCACCCTTATGATAATATGCCGCTTCCATGGGTCACTTTAAGCTGCCTGTAGCATAGACATGTGTGCACCAGTTTTCACGTCTAAGGAGCCAGCTTTTCTCCATGCCTAACTTACCGCCTGTTGGTCTTGGTCCCTTATCCCTAAGGTTCAGATTTTAGTACCCTGATTCACATTTTATCTCAGCTTTCTTCTTTCAACATTACCAAACTCAGTCACCAGCTTCTTGCAGTTTCTACAAGGAATCAGCCACCAGCGCTGTACTTCAGCACTAACAAATCTGACTACTTACCAAGCTCTCTCATCTACATACAGGACTGGCATACTTGTCCACCCTTTCCCAAAAACTCTTGATTTTACCTCCCTTACAACCCCTTACCAGTTTTCTTTTTTTTCATCCAGGAGTTACTCTCACCTGCCGCTTTGAAGTATAGTCTATGTTGTTTATTTGACTCGGGCAGAGCGGCCGTATAGGTATTACTGGCCGGTATGCACGCAGTGTTTTTCGGGGATCGGAGGCGGTATGAGGGGCGTCCCTCACTGTTAGTCTTTTGTCCTTAACTGTTACATCTCGTTCTATACGTTCACTTGCCTGTCCTCCATGGATCCTTAAAGCTACACATCTTTTACTGGGTGGGTTGAGGAGTTTGGTGGGCGACATAATTTATGGCGGATTTTGGATTTCATCCGGTGCCTTATCATAAGAGTCCTAGGAGGTTACTCATCGGCGAGTAAAATTGGGGGAGGGGGTGGAGATGGGTCTTTTGCAATGATACCGAGATTGATTGTGTACGCAATGTGTTGGGTCATGGGTTTTCGATTTACTATTATGTGTAAGCGGGTTGGGGTGCTAGATAGGGGTGACACCGTGGCAGGGGTCATTGGGCTCTTGGATTGCTTGGCAGACATTGAAGTGGATTTTAAGATAAATGGTGTCTGTTATGTAATGGGTTTGTTACGGTAGTTCATGGAATATATCTGGACACACATAGGGGTGTTGTTGTTTTATTATCGGATTGTGATTAAAGTATCTCGGACGGGCCGGCGGGACTTGCGGCACAGCAATGCTTTTTACTATTCCTATTCTCGGTTTACATATCATTTTCCCTTACCCCTATATCGTTGCACACCACCTCGACACATTTTAATCCAATATTGCTACCACGCGTGATGCTTTAATAAGCTACAAAAGTCATTATTCTCTTCCAGCTCCTCTCTTCACCCTGTATTGTGGTTCTCCTCCCTTTTGCCACCGGACACTCTGATGTGGAAGTGGGGAGGCACGTGTCTTGTGCTCGTGGGGTGGTCCGTGCTTCCTGTTGAACTGATGGGGTTGGGAGCCCGAATGGTTTTGTGGTAGCGAGATAGAATTAGCGATGTGGGCAAGAGGGGGCTAAGGGGATACAGGGCAGGGTAAGCAGGAAAATGGTAGATCGGATGAACGGGACTGGGGGGAATGAAACAGAGGAGAGTTTGACTAGAAATGTGTGAGGGTTTACTCGGTTAGCCAGAATGGGGGGCGAATGGCTTTAGTCACCAGAGTTTACGTGGACCTCAAACCCCTCTGTTCCTAAACTACTTGCTTCTTATTCACATGTACTCTCAACTTTCTTCTTTCTCACACTGCTCCAATACTCAGTCACCAAAACGTTGAGTTTCATCAACTCGAATCATGCCACCTGCGCTGTATAATCTGCGTACTTCTTTTGTCTCTCATTCTCAAGGAAATTTCATCCTCTTCATGAACTGAAAACGAGGAAATATGGCATTTAGCGGGATTGCTACAGCCAGTGAATCCCCATCCATAAAATAATCAAACAACATTGGAGACCATCTCACACCCTTGCCCAAATCTACATATTCACTTGGAGGAACCAATCACTTTCAATATCCTGCTCCTCGTACTCATGCCTTACTCCTGAGTAAACACCTTTTCATGACTTCTTACAACTTGCTCCCAAAACCATATATTCTTAAGATCTTCCACAGTGCTCTCTTTCTACGCTATCTATGCCTTCTCCAGATCCATATATGGCTACATACATATCAATGTTGTTTTTAAGTATCTTCTCACAGTATTCTTCAAAGCAAACCAACCCTGATCCACACCAATTCCTTCTTCTAACCACTTCTGGAACACACAGGCCCTTCACCTTTCTGATGGTCATGTACTATGCTTCTTTCCATTCTCATTGCATTATCCCTCCCATATTATTGGGAACGGGGAAAGTATTCTCAACAAATTATTCCTCTGTAATTTGAGCTCCTCTTTTACCCCTTGTCATGTGGACAATTTGCACTCGTGGCAGGCTTGCCGCCAGGAATCTGGAGTAGGCTACATTGTCGATACTGTGTTTTGGTTGTGAATGTACAATTAATGTGACATATACAGGCATGCTCGTTGGTTGTGGTTTGTACTAGGCTAGTCCTGGATTTCACGACACAGGGACGGATGGATGAGACGATTTGAGGGAGGTAGTCAGCTGCGCGGGGTGAACATGCACAGTGGTCACTTTACCTACATCGGTGCACGTCCTACCTCGTCAACTTTAAATAAAGTGTGAGGCATAGAGTGCCTGGGGGGAGGGGGGGGGGGGGAGGGGAGCTTTCTCTGGATTTTTCAGGCTTTGTAGATCGACTGAGAAGGAGATCTGATCCTGTAGGGGGTGATAAGACAATGGTAGAGCAAAGGATAGGGTTGGTGGGCCACTGGGGGGGAGCGGGGAGGTAGCTAGGGTGGGTAGACAGGAAAGTGGGTGTTGGTATTGTTGTTGTGGAGTTGTTGTGGTTTGGTGTTAGTGGAGGGTGGTGTTGGTTTGGTTTTGTAGTTTTGTATTGGATTTTATTTTAGTTGTAGTTGTTTATTGTTGGTTGTTGTTGGGTGTGTGTTTTGGCTGTTATTGGTGTGATGTTGTTATAATGATGTGTTTTGTGTTGTTTGTTGTTGTTGTTGTTGTTGTTGTTGTTGGGTGCTGTTGTTGTTGTTGTTGTTGTTGGTTGGTGGTGGTGGTGGTGGTGGTGGTGGTGGTGGTGGTGGTGCTGGTTGTGGGTGAGGGTGCTGGTGGTGGTGGTGGTGGTGGTGTTGGTGGTGGTGGTGTGGTTGTGGTGGTTTGTTTTGATGTTGGTTTATCAGTTTAGTTTTATCATTTTTCATTTTTATTATCATCATTATTATGATTATTATTATTCTCATCTATTATATTATCATTATTATTATTGTTATTTAATTTATTATCATTATTATCCAATGATTGGATCGATTGATGGTATACCGGGTTGTCGTTTGCTGTCAGTGGATTTGTATCAAAGGCATGTGAAGCGTTCTGGGGATGGAGTGGTGTAGGGGGGGGTGGGTTTGTTAACCCATGGGAAAGCGAGTAGGATATGTATATTTGCGGGTGTGGACGTATGATATACATGTGTATGGGGTGTGGGTGGGCCATTTTTTCGGTATTGTTTTCCTTGCGTACCTCGCAACGCGGGAGACAGCGAAAAGCAAAAAAAAAAAAAAAACAATAAAATATATTATAAAATATAATATATATTTAATATATATATTATATATATATTTATTATACTATATATTTATTAATGTATTATATGTATATTTATGTATATGTATAATATAATGTAGCGCAAGGAATACAGACGAAGGAAATCTGGCCCAACCACACACTTACAACATGTATGCGTCCACACACCGCAAAATTTTACATACCTACACAAGCTTTCCTATGGTTTCCCCAGATCGCTTCATATGCCCTGATTCATCAATGACAGCACGTTCTACCCCGGTATACCATCTCCGTCGATTTTTTCCCTAATTCCACTCTATTTCCTTGCCCCCTTTAACCCTCCCTGCATGGTTCAGGCCCGATCACACAATAATCTTTTTCACTTCATCTTTCCACCTCCAATTTGGTTCTCCCACTTCTCCTCGTGTGCCTCCACACCCTCGGACACATTATCCTCTTGGTCTAAAATCTTTCTCACTCATTCTCTCCATGTGCCCCAATAACCTTTCAAAAACAACTCTTCCTGCACCTATCAAACCACGCTCTTTTATTTTCCATACATCTCTCTTACCCTTACGTTTTATTACTCGATCAGACCACCTCACACACACATTGTCTCAAACATCTCATCTTCCAGCAATCCACCCTCCTGCGCACGAACTCTATCCATAGCCCACGCCTCGCAAACATACAAAATTTTTCTTGTTGGAACCACTATTCCTTTGAATTTACCCATTTTTGCTTCCGAAATAATGTTCTCGACTTCCACACATTCTTCAAGGCTCCCAGGATTTTCCGCCCCCCCCTCCCGCCCTCCCCCTCCCCGACCCCCTCCCCCACCCTATGTCCCACTTCCGCTTCCATGGTTCCATCCACTGCAAGATTACACTCCCAGATTATCTATAAAAACAACTTTATTCCTTCCAGTTTTTCTCCATTCAAACCTTACATACCGACAATTGACTTGACCCTCAACCCTACTGTACCTATAATTAACCTTGCTATGATTCACATTTACTCTTACTTTCTTCTTCCACACACTTTACCAACTCAGTCTCCAGCTTCTGCAGTTTCATCACATGTGAATCCCACAGCCAACCAGCGCTGGTATCCATCAGAGAAGAACAACTGACTCATCTTCCAAGCTCTTCATCCCCATCAGACTTCATTACTGCCTCTTTCCAAAACTCTTGCATTCACCACTCCTAAAAATCAACCAACCATCCAATAAACAATTTTAACAACATGGGAGACATCTCACACCCCTTGCCGCATAAACAGACATTACTGTAGAACCAATAACTTTCCTCTCTTTTTCCTACACGTAAACATGCATTACCAACATCGAATTTTTAATTAAACTTTTCACTGAGCTTCTAACAAAATCTCTTGCCTACCCACACCATATGATTCTTAATTACCTTCCATGAGCAATCTCTATTCAACTCCATCATTTGCATTTCTCCAGATCCATAAATGCTACATACTAATCCATTTGCTTTTCTAAGTATTTATCACACTACATTATCAAAGCAAATAACACCTGTTCCACACATCCTTCTACCACTTCTGAAAAACACACTGCTCTTCCCCAAATCCTTGATTGCCTCTATATCATGCCTTCTACCCTCTCAATCAATACCCTTCTCCATATAATTTACCAGGAATACTCAACAAAATTTTTATACTTATTATTATTATTTTACTTATCATCTTCATTTATTATCTTTATTATTATTTTATTATTATTATTATTATTATTATTATTATTATTTTTATTATTATTATTATTTTATCATTATCATTATTTTCATTATTCATCCTTATTTTTTATTTATATTTTTATAATATATGATTATTATTTTATCATTATTGTTATTATTATTATTGTTATTATTATTATTATTTATTATTATCATTATTTTTTTTTTTTTTTTTTTTTTTTTTATACTTTGTCGCTTGTGTCCTCCCCGCGTTTGCGAGGGTGGGGGTAGCGCCCATGAGGGAAAAGACGGGGGACAAAAGAAAATGGCCCAACCCCCCCACAAACCACCCCCCACCCCCCCCCCCGCCCCCCTCCACCCCCCCCCCCCCCCCCTACACATTTTTTTATTGTAAACATAACACAGTCCACACACGCCAAATAATTATACATTACCATACACAGCATTCCTATGTTTCCCCAGACGCTTCACATGCCTTGCTTCAATCCACTGACAGCACGTCAACCCCTGGGGTGTTATACACATGACTCCAATTCACTCTCTATTTCATTGCCCTCCTTTCACCCTCCTGCTATGTTTCCAGGCCACGATATCACAAAATCTTTTTTTCACTCCATTTATCCACCTCCAAATTTGGTCTCCCACCTCTTCTCTAGTTAACTCCACCTCCGACTCCATATATCTTCTTGAGTCTATCTCTCCTCACTCATTCTCTCAATTGCCCATACCATTTCTTTACACCCTCTTCTTGCTCTCTTCAAAACCAACGCTCTTTTTATTTCCTCACCTCTCTCTTACCCTTCGTTACTTACTTCATCCAAACCCACCTCACCCCACACATTGTACTCATACTTCTCTTTTCCTGCAAATCCATCCTCCTGCGCACTATCCTCTAGCCAAGCCCTCGCCTCGCAAACCCTACACATTGTTGGAACCACTTTCCCTCAAAAACCTACCCATTTTTGCTTTCCGATGTATTGTTCTCGACTTCCAACACATTTTTCAAGGCTCCCAAAATTTTTCGCCCCCTCCCCCACCATTATGAATATCCACTTCCGCCTTCCTATGGTTCCATCCGCTGATCAGATCCACATCCCAGATATCTAAAAACCCACTTCACTTCCTCCAGTCTTTTTTCTCCATTCAAACACACCTCCCAATTTATTGGGGGGGGGGGGGGGAAAAATTGACCCTCACCCCTACTGTACACTAATATACCTTGCTCTTATTCACATTTACTCTCAACATTCTTCTTCCACACACTTTACCAAACTCAGTACCAGCTTCTGCAGTTTCTCACTTGATCCAGCCACCAGCGCTAGTATCATCAGCGAAACAACAAACTGACTCAATTCCCAAGCTCTTCCTCATCTTCCCAACAGACTTCATACTTGCCCTCTTTCCAGGACTCTTGCATTTTACCTCCCACTTTACCTACCCACATCCATAACAAATTAATCAAAAACCATGGAGACATCACACACCCCTGCTCGCAAACCTTACAAATTCACTGAGAACCATACATTTCCTCATCTTCCCTACAGTACACATGCCTTAACAATCCCTCGTTTTTAAAACTTTCACTGCTTTCTAAATACTTGCACCTACCACCACAATATATTCTTAATACCCTTCCACTGAGCTTCTATATCAACATCTTTCATATTGTCCTTCTCCAATCCATAAATGCTACATACAAATCCATTTGCTATCTAAGTATTTGCTCACATAATTCTTCAAAGCAAACACGGTTCCACACATCCTCTACCCACTTCTGAAACCGCACTGCTCTTCCCCAATTGATGCTCTGTGTACATGCCTTCACCCTCCCCTCAATCCAATACCCTCCCATATAATTTACCAGGGGGGGAATACTCAACAAAATATACCTCTGTAATTTGAGCACCACTCTTATACCCTTTGCCTTTGTACAATGGCACTATGAACGCATTCCGCCATTCCCTCAGGCACCTAAACATGAGTAGTTGAGTCATACATACATTAATAACCCTTACCAACCAGTCAACATACAGTTCCACCCACTTTCTTAATTAAATTCCACTGCAATGCCATTTTCTTTTTCCAAACCTTGCTGCCTTTGCCGGGCTTTCATCTTCCCGCAATGCTTTTACTACCTCTTCTCTGTTTCCAAAATCATTTTCCATAACCCTTCACTTTGCACACACCTCGACCAAAAAACCTATATCTGCCACTCTGTCATCAGACACATTTCAACAAACCTTCAAAATACTCATTCCATTCCTTTCTCACATCACCGCTATTGTTTAGAACTCCCCTTTTTTACGCCCTTCACTGCGGAAGTTCCCATTTGTCCCTTGTCTTACGCACCCCTAATTTACCTCCTTCCTGGGAACATCTTTTTTTTTTCTTTTTCCCTTCCCCCACTCAAAATGCTTTTTTCCCCTGCAAAAATTTCTTTCCCAAACCCTTCTCTCTTCTTTTTTAAATTTAAACTCTTACTTCTTATCCCACCCCCTCACTACCCTTCTAAACAGCCCCCCTTTTCCCACTTTCTCATGCCACAAGGAAAATTTTTTTGCCAACCCCATCACTGATTCCCTAAATCACCCCTTTTTTTCCTCCCCCACCCCTTTTTTACTTCCATTGTTTCCCTTTTTCCATTGTACACAGTCTCTCCTATTTATTTTCCCCCCCACGGGTTTTCCTTTCCCCAATCATTACTCTCACAACCTTTTTTCACCCCAACATTCACTTTCTTTCTAAAAAACCCATCTATTCTTCCCTTACCCTTTAAACAAGATTTGATCAGACATCCCCCCTTTTTGCCCCTTTCTCTGAACTTTTTAACACCCAAAAAAAGTCTTCTTTCGCACGCCTGTAATTTAAAAACGTAATCCAATAACGCTCTTGGCCTTCCCCTTTTATTCCCATAAGTTTTACTTAGGTAAAACCCGGGTTTTTTTTAAACCCAAAGGTATTCCCAATCATAAAGTCCTTTTTCGGGCACATAATCTCAAGCTCTTCCCATTTATTTAAACCTGAACACCCCATGTATACCAATTATTCCCTCAACTCCCCACATTACTCCTTCGCTTTTCAAATCACCCATCACTATAACCCGGTCTCGTGCATCAAAAACCCCCTTACACCCCATTTAGCTGCTCCCAAAAAAAAAATTTCCTCTTTTTTTTATCTTTCTTCTCATGCCCCGGTGCATATTTCACCCAAATTTTAATTTTACACCTCTCTCCACAACTTTCAATTTTACCCATATTTTAATTTGAGAATTTAAATTTTTTATTCTATCACATACTCCCACAACTCCTGTTTCATGAGTGTTATTGCTACTTTCCCTTGCTCTTTCCTCTTTTTTCACTAACCCCTGACTTTTTACTCCCCAGACATTTTTCCCAAAACTCTTTCCCCCCCACCCTTTAGCTTCGTTTTTATCCCGAAAACAAAACATCAGGTTTTCCCTTTCCCCAAAAACCATTACCCCATTTTCCTTTTTTTTTTTTAATTTTTTGGGTTACATTCCACCAACCCCTTTTTGGGACCCCCCTCGAGCCTTCGGGGGGAAGGGATTTTTTTCCCCCCCTTTTTTTTCCCGGCCGGGGAACCCCCCCTTCCCCTTTTTAATTTTTTTTTTATTATTATTTTTTATTATTATTATTATTATTTTATTTTTTATAATTTTTTATTATTATTATTATTATTATTATTATTATTATTATTTTTATTATTATTTTTTTAAATTTTTTATCATAATCATTTTTATTTTCATCAACATATCATTGTTTTAGTACTATTTATTATCATGTTTTAAATTTTTTGTTATTATAATTATATATTTTGTTATCATTATATTATTATTATTATTATTTTTTATCATTGTTTTTTATTTTTTATTATTTTTATTTTATATTTTTATATTATTATTATTATATTATTATTATTATTATTATTATTATTATTTCATTATTATTATTATTATTTTTATTTTCTATCTTATTATTTTTTTTTTTTATTATTATTATTTTTATTATTATTATTATTATTATTATTATTATTATTATCATTGTTATCATTATCATTATTATTATTATTATTATCATTATTATTATTATTATTATTATTATTATTATTGTTATCATTATCATTATTATTATTATTATTATCATTATTATTATTATTATTATTATTATTATTATTATTATTATTATTATTATTATTATTATTATTATTATCATTACTATTATTATTATTATTATTACTATCTTAATTATTATTATTATTATTATTATTATTATTATTATTATTATTATTATTATTATTACTATCTTAATTATTATTATTATTTTTTTTATATTATTATTATACTTTGTCGTTGTCTCCCGCGTTTGCGAGGTAGCGCAAGGAAACAGACGAAAGAAATGGCCCAACCCACCCCCATACACATGTATATACATACGTCCACACACGCAAATATACATACCTACACAGCTTTCCATGGTTTACCCCAGACGCTTCACATGCCTTGATTCAATCCACTGACAGCACGTCAACCCCGGTATACCACATCGCTCCAATTCACTCTATTCCTTGCCCTCCTTTCACCCTCCTGCATGTTCAGGCCCCGATCACACAAAATCTTTTTCACTCCATCTTTCCACCTCCAATTTGGTCTCCCTCTTCTCCTCGTTCCCTCCACCTCCGACACATATATCCTCTTGGTCAATCTTTCCTCACTCATTCTCTCCATGTGCCCAAACCACTTCAAAACACCCTCTTCTGCTCTCTCAACCACGCTCTTTTTATTTCCACACATCTCTCTTACCCTTACGTTACTCACTCGATCAAACCACCTCACACCACACATTGTCCTCAAACATCTCATTTCCAGCACATCCACACTCCTGCGCACAACTCTATCCATAGCCCACGCCTCGCAACCATACAACATTGTTGGAACCACTATTCCTTCAAACATACCCATTTTTGCTTTCCGGGATAATGTTCTCGACTTCCACACATTCTTCAAGGCCCCCAGAATTTTCGCCCCCTCCCCCACCCTATGATCCACTTCCGCTTCCATGGTTCCATCCGCTGCCAGATCCACTCCCAGATATGTAAAACACTTCACTTCCTCCAGTTTTTCTCCATTCAAACTCACCTCCCAATTGACTTGACCCTCAACCCTACTGTACCTAATAACCTTGCTCTTATTCACATTTACTCTTAACTTTCTTCTTCCACACACTTTACCAAACTCAGTCACCAGCTTCTGCAGTTTCTCACATGAATCAGCCACCAGCGCTGTATCATCAGCGAACAACAACTGACTCACTTCCCAAGCTCTCTCATCCCCAACAGACTTCATACTTGCCCCTCTTTCCAAAACTCTTGCATTCACCTCCCTAACAACCCCATCCATAAACAAATTAAACAACCATGGAGACATCACACACCCCTGCCGCAAACCTACATTCACTGAGAACCAATCACTTTCCTCTCTTCCTACACGTACACATGCCTTACATCCTCGATAAAAACTTTTCACTGCTTCTAACAACTTTCCTCCCACACCATATATTCTTAATAATAATTATTATTATTATTATTATTATTATTATTATTATTATTATTATTATTATCATGATCAATATTATCATCATTATTACTATTATCAACACTAGTATCATTACCATCATTATCATTATTATTATCATTGTTATTATATTGCTATTATTATCATTATTATTATTATTATTATTATTATTATTATTATTATTATTATTATTATTACTATTATTATTATTATTATTATTATTATTATTATTATTATTATTATTATTATCGTTATTATTATTATTATTATCATTATTATTATTATTATTATTATTATTATTATTATCATTATTATTATTATTATTATTATTATTATTGTTATTATCATTATTATTATTATTGCTATTATTATTGTTATTATTATTATTATTATTATTATTATTATTATTATTAATATTATTATTATTATTATTATTATTATTATTATTATTATTATTATTATTATTATTATTATTATTATTATTATTACTATTATTATTATTATTATTATTATTATTATTATTATTATTATTGTTATTATTATTATTATTATTATTATTATTATTATTATTATTATTATTATTATTATTATTATTATTATTATAATAATTATTATTATTATTATCATTATTATTATTATTATTATTATTATTATTATTATTATTATTATTATTATTGTTATTATCATTATTATTACTATTATTATCATTATTATTATTATTATTATTATTATTATTATTATTATTATTGTTATTATTATTATTATTATTATTATTATTATTATTATTATTATTATTATTACTATTATTATCATTATAATAATTATTATTATTATTATCATTATTATTATTATTATTATTATTATTATTATTATTATTATTATTATTATTACTATTATTATTATTATTATTATTATTATTATTATCTGGCATTATGAACATGCGCTAGTGTCAGAGTTATCGAGCATTATGAACATGCGCTAGTGTCAGAGTTATCGGGCATTATGAACATGCGCTAGTGTCAGAGTTATCGAGCATTATGAACATGCGCTAGTGTCAGAGTTATCGGGCATTATGAACATGCGCTAGTGTCAGAGTAATCGGGCATTATGAACATGCGCTAGTGTCAGAGTTATCGGGCATTATGAACATGCGCTAGTGTCAGAGTTATCGAGCATTATGAACATGCGCTAGTGTCAGAGTTATCGAGCATTATGAACATGCGCTAGTGTCAGAGTTATCGGGCATTATGAACATGCGCTAGTGTCAGAGTTATCGGGCATTATGAACATGCGCTAGTGTCAGAGTTATCGAGCATTATGAACATGCGCTAGTGTCAGAGTTATCGGGCATTATGAACATGCGCTAGTGTCAGAGTTATCGAGCATTATGAACATGCGCTAGTGTCAGAGTTATCGGGCATTATGAACATGAGCTAGTGTCAGAGTTATCGAGCATTATGAACATTCGCTAGTGTCAGAGTTATCGAGCATTATGAACATGCGATAGTGTCAGTGTTATCGGGCATTATGAGCATGAGCTAGTGTCAGAGTTATCGAGCATTATGAACATTCGCTAGTGTCAGAGTTATCGAGCATTATGAACATGCGCTAGTGTCAGAGTTATCGAGCATTATGAACATGCGCTAGTGTCAGAGTTATCGAGCATTATGAACATGCGCTAGTGTCAGAGTTATCGAGCATTATGAACATGCGCCTGTCAGAGTCATCGAGCATTATGAACATGCGCGTGTCAGAGTTATCGAGCGTTATGAACATGCGCTAGTGTCAGAATTATCGAGCATTATGAACATGCGCTAGTGTCAGAGTTATCGAGCATTATGAACATGCGCTAGTGTCAGAGTTATCGAGCATTATGAACATGCGCGTGTCAGATTTATCGAGCATTATGAACATGCGCTAGTGTCAGAGTTATCGAGCATTATGAACATGCGCTAGTGTCAGAGTTATCGGGCATTATGAACATGCGCTAGTGTCAGTGTTATCGAGCATTATGAACATGCGCTAGTGTCAGAGTTATCGAGCATTATGAACATGCGCTAGTGTTAGAGTTATCGGGCATTATGAACATGCGCGTGTCAGAGTTATCGAGCATTATGAACATGCGCTAGTGTCAGAGTTATCGGGCATTATGAACATGCGTTAGTGTCAGTGTTATCGAGCATTATGAACATGCGCTAGTGTTAGAGTTATCGGGCATTATGAACATGCGCTAGTGTTAGAGTTATCGGGCATTATGAACATTCGCTAGTGTCAGAGTTATCGAGCATTATGAACATGCGCTAGTATCAGAGTTATCGAGCATTATGAACATGCGCTAGTGTCAGAGTTATCGGGCATTATGAACATGCGCTAGTGTCAGTGTTATCGAGCATTATGAACATGCGCTAGTGTCAGAGTTATCGAGTATTATGAACATGCGCTCGTGTCAGAGTTATCGGGCATTATGAACATGCGCTAGTGTCAGAGTTATCGAGCATTATGAACATGCGCTAGTGTCAGAGTTATCGAGCATTATGAACATGCGCTAGTGTCAGAGTTATCGAGCATTATGAACATGCGCTAGTGTCAGTGTTATCGAGCATTATGAACATGCGCTAGTGTCAGAGTTATCGAGCATTATGAACATGCGCCTGTCAGAGTTATCGAGCATTATGAACATGCGCTAGTGTCAGAGTTATCGAGCGTTATGAACATGCGCTAGTGTCAGAGTTATCGAGCATTATGAACATGCGCTAGTGTCAGAGTTATCGAGCATTATGAACATGCGCTAGTGTCAGAGTTATCGAGCATTATGAACATGCGCTAGTGTCAGAGTTATCGAGCATTATGAACATGCGCTAGTGTCAGAGTTATCGAGCATTATGAACATGCGCTAGTGTCAGAGTTATCGGGCATTATGAACATGCGCTAGTGTCAGAGTTATCGAGCATTATGAACATGCGCTAGTGTCAGAGTTATCGAGCATTATGAACATGCGCTAGTGTCAGAGTTATCGAGCATTATGAACATGCGCTAGTGTCAGAGTTATCGAGCATTATGAACATGCGCTAGTGTCAGAGTTATCGGGCATTATGAACATGCGCTAGTGTCAGAGTTATCGAGCATTATGAACATGCGCTAGTGTCAGAGTTATCGAGCATTATGAACATGCGCGTGTCAGAGTTATCGAGCATTATGAACATGCGCTAGTGTCAGAGTTATCGGAGCATTATGAACATGCGCGGTGTCGAGTATCGGGCATTATGAATGGTAGTGTAGTTCGAGCATTATGAACATGCGCTAGTGTCAGAGTTATCGAGCATTATGAACATGCGCTAGTGTCAGAGTTATCGAGCATTATGAACATGCGCTAGTGTCAGAGTTATCGAGCATTATGAACATGCGCTAGTGTCAGAGTTTATCGAGCATTATGAACATGCGCTAGTGTCAGAGTTATCGAGCATTATGAACATGCGCTAGTGTCAGAGTTATCGAGCATTATGAACATGCGCTAGTGTCAGTGTTATCGAGTATTATGAACTTGCGCTAGTGTCAGTGTTATCGAGCATTATGAACGTGCGATAGTGTCAGAGTTATCGGGCATTATGAACATGCGCTAGTGTCAGAGTTATCGGGCATTATGAACATGCGCTAGTGTCAGTGTTATCGAGTATTATGAACTTGCGCTAGTGTCAGTGTTATCGAGCATTATGAACATGCGATAGTGTCAGAGTTATCGAGCATTATGAACATGCGCTAGTGTCAGAGTTATCGGGCATTATGAACATGCGCTAGTGTCAGTGTTGTCGAGCATTATGAACATGCGCTAGTGTCAGAGTTATCGAGCATTATGAACATGCGCTAGTGTCAGAGTTATCGAGCATTATGAACATGCGCTAGTGTCAGAGTTATCGAGCATTATGAACATGCGCTAGTGTCAGAGTTATCGAGCATTATGAACATGCGCTAGTGTCAGAGTTATCGAGCATTATGAACATGCGCTAGTGTCAGAGTTATCGAGCATTATGAACATGCGCTAGTGTCAGTGTTATCGAGCATTATGAACATGCGCTAGTGGCAGAGTTATCGAGCATTATGAACATGCGCGTGTCAGATTTATCGAGCATTATGAACATGCGCTAGTGTCAGAGTTATCGAGCATTATGAACATGCGCTAGTGTCAGAGTTATCGGGCATTATGAACATGCGCTAGTGTCAGAGTTATCGAGCATTATGAACATGCGCTAGTGTCAGAGTTATCGAGCATTATGAACATGCGCTAGTGTTAGAGTTATCGGGCATTATGAACATGCGCGTGTCAGAGTTATCGAGCATTATGAACATGCGCTAGTGTCAGAGTTATCGGGCATTATGAACATGCGTTAGTGTCAGAGTTATCGAGCATTATGAACATGCGCTAGTGTTAGAGTTATCGGGCATTATGAACATGCGCTAGTGTTAGAGTTATCGGGCATTATGAACGTGCGCTAGTGTCAGAGTTATCGGGCATTATGAACATGCGCTAGTGTCAGAGTTATCGAACATTATGAACATGCGCTAGTGTCAGAGTTATCGAGCATTATGAACATGCGCGTGTCAGATTTATCGAGCATCATGAACATGCGCTAGTGTCAGAGTTATCGAGCATTATGAACATGCGCTAGTGTTAGAGTTATCGAGCATTATGAACATGCGCGTGTCAGAGTTATCGAGCATTATGAACATGCGCTAGTGTCAGAGTTATCGAGCATTATGAACATGCGCTAGTGTCAGAGTTATCGAGTATTATGAACATGCGCTAGTGTCAGAGTTATCGGGCATTATGAACATGCGCTAGTGTCAGAGTTATCGAGCATTATGAACATGCGCTAGTGTCAGAGTTATCGAGCATTATGAACATGCGATAGTGTCAGAGTTATCGAGCATTATGAACATGCGCTAATGTCAAAGTTATCGAGCATTATGAACATGCGCTAGTGTCAGAGTTATCGAGCATTATGAACATGCGCTAGTGTCAGAGTTATCGAGCATTATGAACATGCGCTAGTGTCAGAGTTATCGGGCATTATGAACATGCGCTAGTGTCAGTGTTATCGAGTATTATGAACTTGCGCTAGTGTCAGTGTTATCGAGCATTATGAACATGCGATAGTGTCAGAGTTATCGAGCATTATGAACATGCGCTAGTGTCAGAGTTATCGAGCATTATGAACATGCGCTAGTGTCAGTGTTATCGAGTATTATTAACATGCGCTAGTGTCAGAGTTATCGAGCATTATGAACATGCGCTAGTGTCAGAGTTATCGAGCATTATGAACATGCGCTAGTGTCAGAGTTATCGAGCATTATGAACATGCGCTAGTGTCAGAGTTATCGAGCATTATGAACATGCGCTAGTGTCAGTGTTATCGAGTATTATTAACATGCGCTAGTGTCAGAGTTATCGAGCATTATGAACATGCGCTAGTGTCAGAGTTATCGAGCATTATGAACATGCGCTAGTGTCAGTGTTATCGAGTATTATGAACATGCGCTAGTGTCAGAGTTATCGAGCATTATGGAGTTGCTGTATTGTTAGAATTATGAGGCATAATGGTTTTGTGATATTGTTAGAGTTATGGGGCATTATAGAGTTGCACTAGTGTTAGTATTATGAGGCATTATGGGATTATGATATTATTACTGATATGGGCATTATTAGACAGCTAGTGTTTGATTAATGGCGCAATAAAGGGTTGTGGTATTGTTAGGTTTAAAGGGCATTATGAGGTTGTGCTATTTTCAGAGTTCGACAGTACACTCCCTCGAACACGACGGTACACACCCTTGAACTCGACGGTACCAGAGCAGCAAACTGGCCCGGCCGACGCCACCAGTCATGCACCAGAGCAGCAAACTGGCCAGGCCGACGCCACCAGTCATGCACCAGAGCAGCAAACTGGCCAGGCCGACGCCACCAGTCATGCACCAGAGCAGCAAACTGGCCAGGCCGACGCCACCAGTCATGCACCAGAGCAGCAAACTGGCCAGGCCAACGCCACCAGTCATGCACCAGAGCAGCAAACTGGCCAGGCCGACACCACCAGTCATGCACCAGAGCAGCAGACTGGCCAGGCCGACGCCACCAGTCATGCACCAGAGCAGCAAACTGGCCAGGCCGACACCACCAGTCATGCACCAGAGCAGCAAACTGGCCAGGCCGACGCCACCAGTCATGCACCAGAGCACCAAACTGGCCAGGCCGACGCCACCAGTCATGCACCAGAGCACCAAACTGGCCAGGCCGACGCCACCAGTCATGCACCAGAGCAGCAAACTGGCCTGGCCGACGCCACCAGTCATGCACCAGAGCAGCAAACTGGCCAGGCCGACGCCACCAGTCATGCACCAGAGCAGCAAACTGGCCAGGCCGACACCACCAGTCATGCACCAGAGCAGCAAACTGGCCAGGCCGACGCCACCAGTCATGCACCAGAGCAGCAAACTGGCCTGGCCGACGCCACCAGTCATGCACCAGAGCAGCAAACTGGCCAGGCCGACGCCACCAGTCATGCACCAGAGCACCAAACTGGCCAGGCCGACGCCACCAGTCATGCACCAGAGCAGCAAACTGGCCAGGCCGACGTCACCAGTCATGCACCACAGAAGCAAACTGGCCAGGCCGACGTCACCAGTCATGCACCAGAGCAGCAAACTGGCCAGGCCGACGCCACCAATCATGCACCACAGAAGCAAACTGGCCAGGCCGACGCCACCAGTCATGCACCAGAGCACCAAACTGGCTAGGCCGACGCCACCAGTCATGCACCAGAGCACCAAACTGGCCAGTCCGACGCCACCAGTCATGCACCAGAGCAGCAAACTGGCTAGGCCGACGCCACCAGTCATGCACCAGAACACCAAACCGGCCAGGCCAACGCCACCAGTCATGCATCAGAGCAGCAAACTGGCCAGGCCGACGCCACCAGTCATGCACCAGAGCAGCAAACTGGCCAGGCCGACGCCACCAGTCATGCACCAGAGCACCAAACTGGCCAGGCCGACGCCACCAGTCATGCACCAGAGCAGCAAACTGTCCGGGTCGACGCCAGTCATGCACCAGAGAGGCAAACTGGCCTAGCCGAAGCAACCAGTCATGCACCAGAGCAGCAAACTGGCCAGGCCGACGCCACCAGTCATGCACCAGAGCAGGAAACTGTCCAGGCCGACGCCACCAGTCATGCACAAGAGCAGCAAACTGGCCTGGCCGACGCCACCAGTCATGCACCAGAGCAGTAAACTGGCCAGGCCGACGCCACCAGTCATGCACCAGGGAATCAAAATGGCCTGGCCGACGCCACCAGTCATGCACCAGAGCAGCAAACTGGCCAGGCCGACGCCTCCAGTCATGCACCAGAGCAGCAAACTGGCCAGGCCGACGCCACCAGTCATGCACCAGAGCAGCAAACTGGCCAGGCCGACGTCACCAGTCATGCACCAGAGCAGCAAACTGGCCAGGCCGACGCCACCAGTCATGCACCAGAGCAGCAAACTGGCCAGGCCGACGCCTCCAGTCATGCACCAGAGCAGCAAACTGGCCAGGCCAACGCCACCAGTCATGCACCAGAGCAGCAAATTGGCCAGGCCGACGCCACTAGTCATGCACCAGAGCAGCAATCTAGCCAGGCCGACGCCTCCAGTCATGCACCAGAGCAGCAAATTGGCCAGGCCGACGCCACCAGTCATGCACCAGAGCAGCAAACTGGCCCGGCCGACGCCACCGGTCATGCAACGTAGCAGCAAACTGGCCAGGCCGACGCCACCAGTCATGCACCAGAGCAGCAAACTGGCCAGGCCGACGCCACCAGTCATGCACCAGAACAGCAAACTGACCAGGCCGACACCACCAGTCATGCACCAGAGCAGCAAACTGGCCAGGCCGACGCCACCAGTCTTGCACCAGAGCAGCAATCTGGCCCGGCCGACGCCACCAGTCATGCACCAGAGCAGCAAACTGGCCAGGCCGACGCCATCAGTCATGCACCAGAGCAGCAATCTGGCCCGGCCGACGCCAACAGTCATGCAACGTAGCAGCAAACTGGCCAGGCCGACGCCACCAGTCATGCACCAGAGCAGGAAACTGACCAGGCCGACGCCATCAGTCATGCACCAGAGCAGCAATCTGGCCCGGCCGACGCCACCAGTCATGCACCAGAGCAGCAATCTGGCCCGGCCGACGCCACCAGTCATGCAACGTAGCAGCAAACTGGCCAGGCCGACGCCACCGGTCATGCAACGTAGCAGCAAACTGGCCAGGCCAACGCCACCAGTCATGCACCAGAGCAGCAAACTGGCCGGGCCGACGCCACCAGTCATGCAACGTAGCAGCAAACTGGCCAGGCCGACGCCACCAGTCATGCAACGTAGCAGCAAACTGGCCAGGCCGACGCCACCAGTCATGCAACGTAGCAGCAAACTGGCCCGGCCGACGCCACCAGTCATGCACCAGAGCAGCAAACTGGCCAGGCCGACGCCACCAGTCATGCAACGTAGCAGCAAACTGGCCAGGCCGACGCCACCAGTCATGCACCAGAGCAGCAAACTGGCCAGGCCGACGCCACCAGTCATGCAACGTAGCAGCAAACTGGCCAGGCTGACGCCAACAGTCATGCAACGTAGCAGCAAACTGGCCAGGCCGACGCCACCAGTCATGCACCAGAGCAGCAAACTGGCCAGGCCGACGCCACCAGTCATGCAACGTAGCAGCAAACTGGCCAGGCCGACGCCACCAGTCATGCACCAGAGCAGCAAACTGGCCAGGCCGACGCCACCAGTCATGCAACGTAGCAGCAAACTGGCCAGGCTGACGCCACCAGTCATGCAACGTAGCAGCAAACTGGCCAGGCTGACGCCACCAGTCATGCACCAGAGCAGCAAACTGGCCAGGCCGACGCCACCAGTCATGCACCAGAGCACCAAACTGGCCAGGCCGACGCCACCAGTCATGCACCAGAGCAGCAAACTGGCCAGGCCGACGCCACCAGTCATGCAACGTAGCAGCAAACTGGCCAGGCTGACGCCAACAGTCATGCAACGTAGCAGCAAACTGGCCAGGCCGACGCCACCAGTCATGCACCAGAGCAGCAAACTGGCCAGGCTGACGCCACCAGTCATGCAACGTAGCAGCAAACTGGCCAGGCTGACGCCACCAGTCATGCAACGTTAGCAGCAAACTGGCCAGGCCGACGCCACCAGTCATGCAACGTAGCAGCAAACTGGCCAGGCCGACGCCACCAGTCATGCAACGTAGCAGCAAACTGGGGAGAACCGCGAGGAAAAAATGTTTATATATCGAGTCCCGGCCGTGCATGGCGCGCCGCCCACCCTGATTGGTCTAGCGCTATGCACCAGGAGGCTTCTCATGCACTGGGTCTTCTGATTGGTCGAGAGCCCTGCAAGCGCAGCTGCCATTGGACGCTGCCGGCCGTTCATCATGCGACGCGGGGCGGGACCGACCCGCCGCCAGCCAATCAGCTTCCAGCACTCATGCATTGCTTCCTGGAACTACCCGCCAAACCTGGACTCTCCCGCGGTAATTAAAGGTCAGTAATTACTCGTGGATGACCTAATGGTGGGAGGTGGATGACTGCCCTCCTCCCCCCTCCCTCCTGGTGTGGGTACGGGAGGTGGAGGGAGGTGGAGTGTAGTGGAGTGGCGGCGCCTGGCAGCTCTGTGTGTGTGTGTGTGTGCATCGCCTGCTCTGCATGCCGCTCCTCCCTCAGTTGCCACTCTTACAATACCAATTATCCCCCCTCCCCCCCCCCACACACCCCCACACATACGCACACGATATACGCCATCTTACGCACTGGCGTCAACTAGCCAGGATGGTTAGCCTGGGATAGAGATGATCCCAGAGGAGACAGGTAGGGTGACGCTGGGATGAGGGAAAAACCGTCAAGAAATATTATATATAGCAGTTGATGGCATGTATGTGTGTGTGTGTGTGTGTGTGTGTGTGTGTGTGTGTGTGTGTGTGTGTGTGTGTGTGTGTGTGTGACGGGGGCAGCGGGTACACACGGCCCCGTACGAACCGGGCCACAGTCATGGCCCGCTAGTCATTGGTGGACCACTTCGTGCATGATGGGCCCCGCCCCGCCCCGCCTCGCCAACCGCCCAGTGTGACGCATGACGGAGCTATTCAGTGTGACGCATGACAAAGCTACCCCGTGTGACGCATAACAACTGCCCCGTGAGACGCATGACGGAATTGCCTCGTGTGACGCATAACAGAATGCCCCGTGTGACGCATGACAGAACTACCCTGTGTGACGCATGACAGAGCTGCCCCGTGTGACGCACAACAGAATTGCCTCATTTCACTCATAACAGAACTGCCCCGTGTGACGCATGAAACTAACACTGGTGACGCATGACGGAACTATCCCGTGTGACGCATGACAACACTTGTGACGCATGACAGAACTGCCCCGTGACGCATGACAGAACTGCCCCGTGTGATGCATAACAGAACTGCCCCGTGTGACTCATGACAAAACTACCCCGTGTGACGCATGACAGCTGCCCCGTGTGACGCATAACAGAACTGCTCCGTGTGACGCATAACAGAACTGCCCCGTGTGACGCATAACAGAACTGCCCCGTGTGACGCATAACAGAACAGCCCCGTGTGACGCATGGCAGAGCTGCCACGTGTAACGCATAACAGAATTGCTCCGTGTGACGCATAACAGAGCTGCCCCGTGTGACGCATAACAAAACTGCCCCGTGTGACGCATGACAGAACAGCCCTATGTGACTCATGACAAAACTACCCCGTGTGACGCATAACAGAACTACCCCATGTGACGCATAACAGAACTGCCCCGTGTGACGCATAACAAAACTGCTCCGTGTGACGCATAACAGAACTACCCCGTGTGACGCATGACAGCTGCCACGTGTAACGCATAACAGAATTGCCACGTGTGACGCATAACAGAACTACCCCGTGTGACGCATAGCAGAACTGCCCCGTTTGACGCATGACAAAACTGCCCCGTGTGACGCATAACAGAACTACCCCGTGTGACGCGTAACAGAACTGCCCCGTGTGACGCATAACAAAACTGCCCCGTGTGACGCATAACAGAACTACCCCGTGTGACGCATGACAGATCTGCCACGTGTAACGCATAACAGAATTGCCACGTGTGACGCATAGCAGAACTGCCCAGTTTGACGCATGACAACTAACACTTGTGACGCATGACAGAACTAACCCGTGTGACGCATGACAGAACTAACCCTGTGACGCATGACAGAACTGCCCCTGTGACGCATGACAAAACTGCCCCTGTGACGCATGACAAAACTGCCCCGTGTGATGCATAACAACTGCCCCGTGTGACGCATGGCAGAATTGGCCATGTGACACATAAGGGAACTGCCCCGTGTGACGTATGACAGAGCTGCCCCGTGTGACGCATGACAGAACCGCCCCGTGTGACTTTTGACAACCGCCCCGTGTGACGTCACGCATGACAGAACCGCCCCGTGTGATGCATGATAAAACTGCTCCATGTGACGCATGCCAGAACAGCCCCGTGTGACGCATGACAAAACTGCCCCATGTGACGCATGCCAGACATACCACGGGACATGGACCAGCAGGTCTGCCAGACATACCACGGGACATGGACCAGCAGGTCTGACAGACATACCACGGGACATGGACCAGCAGGTCTGCCAGACATACCACGGGACATGGACCAGCAGGTCTCACAGACATACCATGGGACATGGACCAGCAGGTCTGACAGACATACCACGGGACATGGACCAGCAGGTCTGCCAGACATACCACGGGACATGAACCAGCAGGTCTGACAGACATACCACGGGGCATAGACCAGCAGGTCTGACAAATATACCATGGGACATCTACCCGCGGGTCTGCCAGACATACCATGGGACATGGACCAGCAGGTCTGCCAGACGGTCCACGGGACATAGACCAGCAGGATTGCCAAACATACTACGGGACATGGACCAGCGGGTCTGGCAGATGTACCGAGGGACATGGATCAGCGGGTTTGCTAGACATACCACGGGACATGGACCAGCGGATCTGCCAGACTTACCACGGGACATAGACCAGTGAGTCTGACAGACATACCTTGGGACATAGACCAGCGGGTCTGCCAGACATACCACGGGTCATGAAAACATCGGGTCTTCCAGACGTACCACGAGACATAGACCAGTGGGTTTAACAGACATACCACGAGACAGACCAGTGGGTTTAACAGACATACCACGAGACAGACCAGTGGGTTTAACAGACATACCACGAGACATAGACCAGTGGGTTTAACAGACATACCACGAGACATAGACCAGTGGGTTTAACAGACATACCACGAGACATAGACCAGCGGGTTTAACAGACATACCACGAGACATAGACCAGCGGGTTTAACAGACATACCACGAGACATAGACCAGCGGGTTTAACAGACATACCACGAAATATAGACCAGCGGGTTTAACAGACATACCACGAGACATAGACCAGCGGGTTTAACAGACATACCACGAGACATAGACCAGTGGGTTTAACAGACATACCACGAGACATAGACCAGCGGGTTTAACAGACATACCACGAGACATAGACCAGCGGGTTTAACAGACATACCACGAGACATAGACCAGCGGGTTTAACAGACATACCACGAAATATAGACCAGCGGGTTTAACAGACATACCACGGGACATGGACCAGCTCCATGGACCAGCAGCAAGACCCACTGGTCTGACTCAAAGACCAGCACTAGGTCACCACTGGTCTGGATCATGGACCAGCACCAGGTCACCACCAGCGGGTTTGACAGACATACCACGGGACATGGACCAGCTCCAGGTCACCACTGGTTTGGCCCATGGACCAGCAGCAACACCTACTGGTCTGACTCAAAGACCAGCACCAGGTCACTACTGGTCTGGATCATGGACCAGCACCATGATCCAGTGGTCTAGCTCACGGACCAGCACCAAGACCCACTGGTCTGGCCCATGGACAAGCATCAGGTCACCAATGGTCTGGCTCAAGGACCAGCATCAAGACCGTCTAGTCAGACTCATGGACCAGCACCAGGTCACCACCTGTCTGGCTTATGGACCGAAACCAAATCACCACTGGTCTGGCTCATGGACCAGGAATAGGTTCCCCCTAATCTGGCTCATGGATCAGCACCAGGTCACCAGTGGTCTAGCTCTTGCAATAGCACCAGGTCACCACTGGTCTGACTCATGGATCAGCACCAGGTCACCAGTGGTCTAGCTCTTGCAATAGCACCAGGTCACCACTGGTCTGACTCATGGATCAGCACCAGGTCACCACTGGTCTAGCTCTTGCAATAGCACCAGGTCACCACTGGTCTGACTCATGGATCAGCACCAGGTCACCACTGGTCTGACTCATGGATCAGCACCAGGTCTCGTTTATATGTAGGAGCCAAGCTTGATGTCCTTCCTGTGAGGTGACCTGTGAGTGGTGCCCTGTGGTAGGTGACATATGAGTGGTGACCTGTGAGTGGTGACGTGAGTGGTGACCTGTGAGAAGTAAGCTGTGAGTGGTGACGTGAGTGGTGACCTGTGAGAGGTGACCTGTGAGTGGTGGCCTGTGAGTGGTGACCTGTGAGAAGTAAGCTGTGAGTGGTGACGTGTGAGTGGTGACCTGTGTGAAGTAAGCTGTGAGTGGTGACGTGTGAGTGGTGTCCTGTGAGTGGTGACCTGTGAGAAGTAAGCTGTGAGTGGTGACGTGTGAGTGGTGACCTGTGTGAAGTAAGCTGTGAGTGGTGACGTGTGAGTGGTGACCTGTGTGAAGTAAGCTGTGAGAGGTGACCTGTGAGTGGTGGCCTGTGAGTGGTGACCTGTGAGAAGTAAGCTGTGAGTGGTGACGTGTGAGTGGTGACCTGTGAGTGGTGACCTGTAAGAAGTAAGCTGTGAGTGGTGACGTGTGAGTGGTGACCTGTGTGAAGTAAGCTGTGAGTGGTGACGTGTGAGTGGTGGCCTGTGAGTGGTGACCTGTGAGAAGTAAGCTGTGAGTGGTGACGTGTGAGTGGTGACCAGTGAGGGTGACCTGTGAGAAGTAAGCTGTGAGTGGTGACGTGTGAGTGGTGACCTGTGAGTGGTGCCCTGTGGTAAGTGACATATGAGTGGTGACGTGTGAGTGGTGGCCTATGAGTGGTGACCTGTGAGAAGTAAGCTGTGAGTGGTGACGTGTGAGCGTGACCTGTGAGTGGTGCCCTGTGGTAAGTGACATATGAGTGGTGACGTGTGAGTGGTGACCTGTGAGTGGTGCCCTGTGGTAAGTGACATATGAGTGGTGGCGTGTGAGTGGTGGCCTGTGAGTGGTGACCTGTGAGAAGTAAGCTGTGAGTGGTGACGTGTGAGTGGTGACCTGTGGGTGGTGCCCTGCGGTAAGTGACATATGAGTGGTGACGTGTGAGTGGTGGCCTGTGAGTGGTGACCTGTGAGAAGTAAGCTGTGAGTGGTGACGTGTGAGTGGTGACCTGTGAGTGGTGCCCTGTGGTAAGTGACATATGAGTGGTGACGTTTGAGTGGTGACCTGTGAGTGGTGACCTCTGAGAAGTAAGCTGTAAGTGGTGACGTGTGAGTGGTGACCTGTGAGTGGTGACCTGTGAGAAGTAAGCTGTGAGTGGTGACGTGTGAGTGGTGACCTGTGTGAAGTAAGCTGAGTGGTGACGTGTGAGTGGTGACCTGTGCGAAGTAAGCTGTGAGAGGTGACCTGTGAGTGGTGGCCTGTGAGTGGTGACCTGTGGTAAGTGACATATGAGTGGTGACGTGTGAGTGGTGACCTGTGAGTGGTGACCTGTGAGAAGTAAGCTGTGAGTGGTGACGTGTGAGTGGTGACCTGTGTGAAGTAAGCTGTGAGTGGTGACGTGTGAGTGGTGACCTGTGAGTGGTGACCTGTGAGAAGTAAGCTGTGAGTGGTGACGTGTGAGTGGTGACCTGAGGTGACCTGTGAGAGTGCCCTGTGGTAAGTGACATATGAGTGGTGACGTGTGAGTGGTGACCTGTGAGTGGTGCCCTGTGGTAAGTGACATATGAGTGGTGGCGTGTGAGTGGTGGCCTGTGAGTGGTGACCTGTGAGAAGTAAGCTGTGAGTGGTGACGTGTGAGTGGTGACCTGTGGGTGGTGCCCTGCGGTAAGTGACATATGAGTGGTGACGTGTGAGTGGTGGCCTGTGAGTGGTGACCTGTGAGAAGTAAGCTGTGAGTGGTGACGTGTGAGTGGTGACCTGTGAGTGGTGCCCTGTGGTAAGTGACATATGAGTGGTGACGTTTGAGTGGTGACCTGTGAGTGGTGACCTCTGAGAAGTAAGCTGTAGGTGGTGACGTGTGAGTGGTGACCTGTGAGTGGTGACCTGTGAGAAGTAAGCTGTGAGTGGTGACGTGTGAGTGGTGACCTGTGTGAAGTAAGCTGTGAGTGGTGACGTGTGAGTGGTGACCTGTGTGAAGTAAGCTGTGAGAGGTGACCTGTGAGTGGTGGCCTGTGAGTGGTGACCTGTGGTAAGTGACATATGAGTGGTGACGTGTGAGTGGTGACCTGTGAGTGGTGACCTGTGAGAAGTAAGCTGTGAGTGGTGACGTGTGAGTGGTGACCTGTGTGAAGTAAGCTGTGAGTGGTGACGTGTGAGTGGTGGCCTGTGAGTGGTGACCTGTGAGAAGTAAGCTGTGAGTGGTGACGTGTGAGTGGTGACCAGTGAGGGTGACCTGTGAGAAGTAAGCTGTGAGTGGTGACGTGTGAGTGGTGACCTGTGAGTGGTGCCCTGTGGTAAGTGACATATGAGTGGTGGCGTGTGAGTGGTGGCCTGTGAGTGGTGACCTGTGAGAAGTAAGCTGTGAGTGGTGACGTGTGAGTGGTGACCTGTGGGTGGTGCCCTGCGGTAAGTGACATATGAGTGGTGACGTGTGAGTGGTGGCCTGTGAGTGGTGACCTGTGAGAAGTAAGCTGTGAGTGGTGACGTGTGAGTGGTGACCTGTGAGTGGTGCCCTGTGGTAAGTGACATATGAGTGGTGACGTGTGAGTGGTGACCTGTGAGTGGTGACCTGTGAGAAGTAAGCTGTAAGTGGTGACGTGTGAGTGGTGACCTGTGAGTGGTGACCTGTGAGTGGTGACCTGTGAGAAGTAAGCTGTGAGTGGTGACGTGTGAGTGGTGGCCTGTGAGTGATGACCTGTGAGAAGTAAGCTGTGAGTGGTGACGTGTGAGTGGTGACCTGTGAGTGGTGCCCTGTGGTAAGTGACATATGAGTGGTGACGTGTGAGTGGTGACCTGTGAGTGGTGCCCTGTGGTAAGTGACATATGAGTGGTGACGTGTGAGTGGTGACCTGAGAGTGGTGCCCTGTGGTAAGTGACATATGAGTGGTGACATGTGAGTGGTGACGTGTGAGTGGTGACCTGTGAGTGGTGACCTGTGAGTGGTGACCTGTGAGAAGTAAGCTGTGAGTGGTGACGTGTGAGTGGTGACGTGTGAGTGGTGACCTGTAAGTGGTGACGTGTAAGTGGTGACGTGTGAGTGGTGACGTGTGAGTGGTGACCTGGTAATATGCTTCACTATATGTTATGGTCTGAGGTCATGGACTCCAGGTATGAGGTATCACAGTTCTTGTTGTTCAATGGTGTGATTATTTCAATATATTTTATTATTATTATTATTATTGAGAAATATATTTGTTGTTACAGGAGTTGAGCTCACATGGCCTGAAGCAGTGGGTGTTGGGGATGGCCTGAAGCAGTGGGTGTTGGGGATGGCCTGAAGCAGTGGGTGTTGGGGATGGCCTGAAGCAGTGGGTGTTGGGGATGGCCTGAAGCAGTGGGTGTTGGGGATGGCCTGAAGCAGTGGGTGTTGGGGATGGCCTGAAGCAGTGGGTGTTGGGGATGGCCTGAAGCAGTGGGTGTTGGGGATGGCCTGAAGCAGTGGGTGTTGGGGATGGCCTGAAGCAGTGGGTGTTGGGGATGGCCTGAAGCAGTGGGTGTTGGGGATGGCCTGAAGCAGTGGGTGTTGGGGATGGCCTGAAGCAGTGGGTGTTGGGGATGGCCTGAAGCAGTGGGTGTTGGGGATGGCCTGAAGCAGTGGGTGTTGGGGATGGCCTGAAGCAGTGGGTGTTGGGGATGGCCTGAAGCAGTGGGTGTTGGGGATGGCCTGAAGCAGTGGGTGTTGGGGATGGCCTGAAGCAGTGGGTGTTGGGGATGGCCTGAAGCAGTGGGTGTTGGGGATGGCCTGAAGCAGTGGGTGTTGGGGATGGCCTGAAGCAGTGGGTGTTGGGGATGGCCTGAAGCAGTGGGTGTTGGGGATGGCCTGAAGCAGTGGGTGTTGGGGATGGCCTGAAGCAGTGGGTGTTGGGGATGGCCTGAAGCAGTGGGTGTTGGGGATGGCCTGAAGCAGTGGGTGTTGGGGATGGCCTGAAGCAGTGGGTGTTGGGGATGGCCTGAAGCAGTGGGTGTTGGGGATGGCCTGAAGCAGTGGGTGTTGGGGATGGCCTGAAGCAGTGGGTGTTGGGGGAGGAGGTTGACGTGCATGTCTGACCACAGTGGGAGTTGCCACTGGACCACTGATGTCGGGTCTCCTCCGCCAATCAGGTGCTGCTGTCATGGTGACGTCATGGTGTGAGCGTCGGGCGGTCGGCGGTGATTGGCCGACCGGACCACAACAGAGCTGGGCGACCGCCGTCGGTGTCGTCAGCCATGAAGCTGCTGACCGGTCGTAGGGCGGCCATGAGGCGCTGTAGATGTAGTGGGCCGGTGGTGGGGTGGGCGGTGGGCTGGCTAGGAGGGAGGTGGGCTCGTGGTGCTCCACATGCTGCTGCACAAGACGACCATTGTCCGCCTCGGCCATGGACACAAACACTTGGGTCTTGACGGCTGGGATAGTCTGTCTGTGTAGGTGTAGGGCCAGCCAGGGGCGGGGTGGTCTGTCTGTGTAGGTGTAGGGCCAGCCAGGGGCGGGGTGGTCTGTCTGTGTAGGTGTAGGGCCAGCCAGGGGCGGGGTGGTCTGTCTGTGTAGGTGTAGGGCCAGCCAGGGGCGTGGTGGTCTGTCTGTGTAGGTGTAGGGCCAGCCAGGGGCGGGGTGGTCTGTCTGTGTAGGTGTAGGGCCAGCCAGGGGCGTGGTGGTCTGTCTGTGTAGGTGTAGGGCCAGCCAGGGGCGGGGTGGTCTGTCTGTGTAGGTGTAGGGCCAGCCAGGGGCGGGGTGGTCTGTCTGTGTAGGTGTAGGGCCAGCCAGGGGCGTGGTGGTCTGTCTGTGTAGGTGTAGAGCCAGCCAGGGGCGGGGTGGTCTGTCTGTGTAGGTGTAGGGCCAGCCAGGGGCGTGGTGGTCTGTCTGTGTAGGTGTAGGGCCAGCCAGGGGCGGGGTGGTCTGTCTGTGTAGGTGTAGGGCCAGCCAGGGGCGGGGTGGTCTGTCTGTGTAGGTGTAGGGCCAGCCAGGGGCAGGGTGGTCTGTCTGTGTAGGTGTAGGGCCAGCCAGGGGCAGGGTGGTCTGTCTGTGTAGGTGTAGGGCCAGCCAGGGGCGGGGTGGTCTGTCTGTGTAGGTGTAGAGCCAGCCAGGGGCGGGGTGGCCTGTCTGTGTAGGTGTAGAGCCAGCCAGGGGCGGGGTGGTCTGTCTGTGTAGGTGTAGGGCCAGCCAGGGGCGGGGTGGTCTGTCTGTGTAGGTGTAGGGCCAGCCAGGGGCGGGGTGGTCTGTCTGTGTAGGTGTAGGGCCAGCCAGGGGCGGGGTGGTCTGTCTGTGTAGGTGTAGGGCCAGCCAGGGGTGGGGTGGCCTGTCTGTGTAGGTGTAGGGCCAGCCAGGGGCAGGGTGGTCTGTCTGTGTAGGTGTAGGGCCAGCCAGGGGCAGGGTGGTCTGTCTGTGTAGGTGTAGGGCCAGCCAGGAGCGGGGTGGTCTGTCTGTGTAGGTGTAGAGCCAGCCAGGGGCGGGGTGGCCTGTCTGTGTAGGTGTAGAGCCAGCCAGGGGCGGGGTGGTCTGTCTGTGTAGGTGTAGGGCCAGCCAGGGGCGTGGTGGTCTGTCTGTGTAGGTGTAGGGCCAGCCAGGGGCGGGGTGGTCTGTCTGTGTAGGTGTAGGGCCAGCCAGGGGCGGGGTGGTCTGTCTGTGTAGGTGTAGGGCCAGCCAGGGGTGGGGTGGCCTGTCTGTGTAGGTGTAGGGCCAGCCAGGGGCGGGGTGGTCTGTCTGTGTAGGTGTAGGGCCAGCCAGGGGCGGGGTGGTCTGTCTGTGTAGGTGTAGGGCCAGCCAGGGGCGGGGTGGTCTGTCTGTGTAGGTGTAGGGCCAGCCAGGGGCGGGGTGGTCTGTCTGTGTAGGTGTAGGGCCAGCCAGGGGCGGGGTGGTCTGTCTGTGTAGGTGTAGGGCCAGCCAGGGGCGGGGTGGTCTGTCTGTGTAGGTGTAGGGCCAGCCAGGGGCGGGGTGGTCTGTCTGTGTAGGTGTAGGGCCAGCCAGGGGCGGGGTGGTCTGTCTGTGTAGGTGTAGGGCCAGCCAGGGGCGGGGTGGTCTGTCTGTGTAGGTGTAGGGCCAGCCAGGGGCGGGGTGGTCTGTCTGTGTAGGTGTAGGGCCAGCCAGGGGCGGGGTGGTCTGTCTGTGTAGGTGTAGGGCCAGCCAGGGGCGGGGTGGTCTGTCTGTGTAGGTGTAGGGCCAGCCAGGGGCGGGGTGGTCTGTCTGTGTAGGTGTAGGGCCAGCCAGGGGCGGGGTGGTCTGTCTGTGTAGGTGTAGGGCCAGCCAGGGGCGGGGTGGTCTGTCTGTGTAGGTGTAGGGCCAGCCAGGGGCGGGTGGTCTGTCTGTGTAGGTGTAGGGCCAGCCAGGGGCGGGGTGGTCTGTCTGTGTAGGTGTAGGGCCAGCCAGGGGCGGGGTGGTCTGTCTGTGTAGGTGTAGGGCCAGCCAGGGGCGGGGTGGTCTGTCTGTGTAGGTGTAGGGCCAGCCAGGGGCGGGGTGGTCTGTCTGTGTAGGTGTAGGGCCAGCCAGGGGCGGGGTGGTCTGTCTGTGTAGGTGTAGGGCCAGCCAGGGGCGGGGTGGTCTGTCTGTGTAGGTGTAGGGCCAGCCAGGGGCGGGGTGGTCTGTCTGTGTAGGTGTAGGGCCAGCCAGGGGCGGGGTGGTCTGTCTGTGTAGGTGTAGGGCCAGCCAGGGGCGGGGTGGTCTGTCTGTGTAGGTGTAGGGCCAGCCAGGGGCGGGGTGGTCTGTCTGTGTAGGTGTAGGGCCAGCCAGGGGCGGGGTGGTCTGTCTGTGTAGGTGTAGGGCCAGCCAGGGGCGGGGTGGTCTGTCTGTGTAGGTGTAGGGCCAGCCAGGGGCGGGGTGGTCTGTCTGTGTAGGTGTAGGGCCAGCCAGGGGCGGGGTGGTCTGTCTGTGTAGGTGTAGGGCCAGCCAGGGGCGGGGTGGTCTGTCTGTGTAGGTGTTGGGCCAGCCAGGGGCGGGGTGGTCTGTCTGTGTAGGTATAGGGCCAGCCTGGGGCGGGGTGTTCTGTCTGTGTAGGTGTAAGGCCAGCCAGGGGCGGGGTGGTCTGTCTGTGTAGGTGTAGGGCCAGCCAGGGGCGGGGTGGTCTGTCTGTGTAGGTGTAGGGCCAGCCAGGGGCGGTATGGTCTGTCTGTGTAGGTGTAGGGCCAGCCAGGGGCGGGGTGGTCTGTCTGTGTAGGTGTAGGGCCAGCCAAGGGCGGGGTGGTCTGTCTGTGTAGGTGTAGGGCCAGCCAGGGGCGGGGTGGTCTGTCTGTGTAAGTGTAGGGTCAGCCAGGGGCGGTATGGTCTGTCTGTGTAGGTGTAGGGCCAGCCAGGGGCGGTATGGTCTGTCTGTGTAGGTGTAGGGCCAGCCAGGGGTAGGGTGGTCTGTCTGTGTAGGTGTAGGGCCAGCCAGGGGGGGTGGTCTGTCTGTGTAGGTGTAGGGCTAGCCGGGGGGGGGGTCTGTCTGTGTAGGTGTAGGGCCAGCCAGGGACCAGGAGGGATAATGGGGGAGTTACCACCAGGAAGACTGGGGAGCGGGGAGAAAGAGGAAGGTTAAGTGAAGGAAAATTACCAGAGAAGAATCTTGCAACGGACGAAGACGAAACGCAACGAAACATTCGAGAATGGAGGGTGATGATAGAGGGTCATGGGGAGGAGAGAGGAGGAGGAGGGGAGATGGGGAGGAAAAGGAGAGGGGGAGAAGGAGGGACGTAGTGAGAGTAGGGAGGGAGGTCATGAGGGCATCTCTCCCTGCCGGCCACACAATAACCCGCCCCTCACACACAAAAACGCGAAGCGATGACCACGTAACGTTTGATAGCTGTGGAGTACTACAACACCTGGAGCTGTAGCTGTGGAGTACTACAACACCTGGAGCTGTAGCTGTGGAGTACTACAACACCTGGAGCTGTAGCTGTGGAGTACTACAACACCTGGAGCTGTAGCTGTGGAGTACTACAACACCTGGAGCTGTAGCTGTGGAGTACTACAACACCTGGAGCTGTAACTGTGGAGTACTGCAACAATCGGAGCTGTAGCTGTGGAGTACTGCAACAACCGGTGCTGTAGCTGTGGAGTACTACAACACCTGGAGCTGTAGCTGTGGAGTACTACAACACCTGGAGCTGTAGCTGTGGAGTACTACAACACCTGGAGCTGTAGCTGTGGAGTACTACAACACCTGGAGCTGTAGTTGTGGAGTACTACAACACCTGGAGCTGTAGCTGTGGAGTACTACAACACCTGGAGCTGTAGCTGTGGAGTACTACAACACCTGGAGCTGTAGCTGTGGAGTACTATAACACCTGGAGCTGTAGCTGTGGAGTACTACAACACCTGGAGCTGTAGCTGTGGAGTACTACAACACCTGGAGCTGTAGCTGTGGAGTACTGCAACAACCGGAGCTGTAGCTGTGGAGTACTACAACACCTGGAGCTGTAGCTGTGGAGTACTGCAACAACCGGAGCTGTAACTGTGGAGTACTAAAACACCTTGAGCTGTAGCTGTGGAGTACTACAACACCTGGAGCTGTAGCTGTGGAGTACTACAACACCTGGAGCTGTAGCTGTGGAGTACTACAACACCTGGAGCTGTAGCTGTGGGGTACTACAACACCTGGAGCTGTAGCTGTGGAGTACTACAACACCTGGAGCTGTAACTGTGGAGTACTGCAACAATCGGAGCTGTAGCTGTGGAGTACTGCAACAACCGGAGCTGTAGCTGTGGAGTACTGCAACAACCGGTGCTGTAGCTGTGGAGTACTACAACACCTGGAGCTGTAGCTGTGGAGTACTACAACACCTGGAGCTGTAGCTGTGGAGTACTACAACACCTGGAGCTGTAGCTGTGGAGTACTACAACACCTTGAGCTGTAGCTGTGGAGTACTACAACACCTGGAGCTGTAGCTGTGGAGTACTACAACACCTGGAGCTGTAGCTGTGGAGTACTGCAACAACCGGAGCTGTAGCTGTAGAGTACTACAACACCTGGAGCTGTAGCTGTGGAGTACTACAACACCTGGAGCTGTAGCTGTGGAGTACTACAACACCTGGAGCTGTAGCTGTGGAGTACTGCAACAACCGGAGCTGTAGCTGTGGAGTACTACAACACCTGGAGCTGTAGTTGTGGAGTACTGCAACAACCGGAGCTGTAACTGTGGCGTACTAAAACACCTTGAGCTGTAGCTGTGGAGTACTACAACACCTGGAGCTGTAGCTGTGGAGTACTACAACACCTGGAGCTGTAGCTGTGGAGTACTACAACACCTGGAACTGTAGCTGTGGAGTGCTGCAACAACCGGAGCTGTAGCTGTGGAGTACTACAACACCTGGAGCTGTAGCTGTGGAGTACTGCAACAACCGGAGCTGTAGCTGTGGAGTACTAAAACACCTTGAGCTGTAGCTCTGGAGTACTACAACACCTGGAGCTGTAGCTGTGGAGCACTGCAACAAACGGAGCTGTAGCTGTAGAGTACTACAACACCTGGAGTGTAGCTGTGGAGTACTACAACAACCGGAGCTGTAGCTGTGGAGTACTAAAACACCTGGAGCTGTAGCTGTGGAGTAATACAACACCTGGAGTTGCAGCTGTGGAGTACTACAACACCTGGAGCTGTAGCTGTGGAGTAATTCAACACCTGGAGTTGTAGAGTACTACAACACCTGGTGCTGTAGCTGTGGATTACTACAACACCTGAGCTGTAGCTGTGAAGTATTACAACACCTGGAGTTGTAGCTGTAGAGTACTACAACACCTGGAGTTGTAGCTGTGGAGTACTACAGCACATGGAGCTGTAGCTGTGGAGTGCTATAACTCCTGGATTTGTAGCTATGGAGTACTACAACACCTGGAGCTGTAGCTGTGGAGTATTGCAACAACCGGAGCCGTAGCTGTGGAATACTACAACACTTATAGTTGTAGCTGTGGAGTAATATTACACATGGAGCTGTAGCTGTGGAGTACTACAACACCTGGTGCTGTAGCTGTGGATTACTACAACACCTGGAGCTGTAGCTGTGAAGTATTACAACACCTGGAGTTGTAGCTGTAGAGTACTACAACACCTGGAGTTGTAGCTGTGGAGTACTACAGCACATGGAGCTGTAGCTGTGGAGTGCTATAACTCCTGGATTTGTAGCTATGGAGTACTACAACACCTGGAGCTGTAGCTGTGGAGTATTGCAACAACCGGAGCCGTAGCTGTGGAATACTACAACACTTATAGTTGTAGCTGTGGAGTAATATTACACATGGAGCTGTAACTGTGGAGTACTATAACAACCTGAAGTTGTACTTGTGGAGCACTACAACACCTGGAACTGTAGCTGTGGATTACTACATACCTGAAGCTGTAGATGTAGAGTACTATAACACCTGGAGTTACTATTGTGGAGTACTACAACACCTGGCGCTATAGCTATGGAGTACTATAACACCTGGAGTTGTATCTGTGGAGTATTACAACACATGGAACTGGAGCTGTGGAGTAGTGCAACACCAGGAGTTACAGCTGTAGAGTACTGCAACACCTGGAGCTGTAGGTGTGGATTACTATAACACCCGGACCTGTAGCTGTGGAGTACTACAACACCTGGACCTGTAGCTTTGTAGTGGTACAACACCTGGACATGTAGCTCTGGAGTACTATAACACCTGGACCTAGAGCTGTGGAGTACTACAACACCTGGAGCTGTGGTTGTGAAGTACTACAACACCTGGAGCTGTAGCTGTGGCGTACTACAACACCTGGAGCTGTAGTTGTGAAGTGCTACGACACCTGGAGCTGTAGCTGTGGAGTACTACAACACCTGGAGCTGTAGCTGTGGAGTACTATAACACCTGGAGCTGTAGCTGTGGAGTACTACAACACATGGAGCTGTAGTTGTGAAGTACTACAACACCTGGGACTGTAGCTGTGGAGTACTACAACACATGGAGCTGTAGTTGTGAAGTACTACAACACCTGGAGCTGTAGCTGTGGAGTACTACAACACATGGAGCTGTAGCTGTGGAGTAGTGCAACACCTGGAGCTGTAGTTGTTGAATACTGCAACACCTTGAGCTGTAGCTGTGGAGTACTGCAACACCTGGAAATATAGCTGTGGAGTAATGCAACACCTGGAGCTGTAGCTGTAGAATACTAGAACACCTAGATCTGTAACTGTGGAGTACTGCAATACCTAGAGCTGTAGCTGTGGAGGACTACAACACCTGGAGCTGTAGCTATGGAGTACTTCAACCACTTAGAGCTGTAGCTGTGGAGGACTGCAACACCTGGAGCTGTAGCTGTGGGGTACTACAACACCTGGAGCTAGAATTTTGGAGTACTGCAACACCTGGAGTTGTAGCTGTGGAGTACTACAACACCTGGAGTTGTAGTTGTGGACTACTACAAAACCTGGAGCTGTAGCTGTGGAGTAATGCAACACCTGGAGCTGTAGCTGTGAAGTACTATAACATCTGGAGATGTAGCTGTGGAGTACTACAAAACATGGAGCTGTAGCTGTGGAGTAGTGCAACACCTGGAGCTGTAGCTGTGGAGTACTACAAAACATGGAGCTGTAGCTGTGGAGTAGTGCAACACTTGGAGCTGTAGCTGTGGAGTACTACAACAACTGGAGCGGTAGCTGTGGAGTGCTGCAACACCTGGAGCTGTAGCTATGGAATATTGCAACACCTGGATCTGTAACTGTGGAGTCCCTACAACACCTGGAGCTGTAGATGTGTAGTACTACAACACCTGGACCTGTAGCTGTGGTTGAATGCAACATCTGTAACTGTAGCTGTGGGTGAATGCAACACCTGGTGCTGTAGCTATGGGTGAATGCAACACCTGGAGCTGTAGCTGTGGAGTGCTGCAACACCTGAAGCCGTAGCTGTGGATTACTGCAACACCTGGAGATATAGCTGTGGAGTAATGCAACGTTTGGAGCTGTAGCTGTAGAATACTAGAGCACTTAGATCTGTAGCTGTGGTGCAATACAAGCACTTGGAGCTGTAGCTGTGGAGTACTGCAACACCTGGAGTTGTAGCTGTGGTGTACTACAACACCTGGAGCTGTAGCTGCGGAGTGCTGCAACACCTTGAGCTCTAGCTGTGGAGTGATACAACACCTGGAGCTGTCGCTGTGGAGTGCTGCAATACCAGGAGCTGTAGCTGTGGGGTACAACAGCACCTGGACCTGTAGCTGTGCCGTACTACAGCACATGGAAGTGTAGCTGTGGAGTGCTGCAACACCTGGAGCCGTAGCTGTGGAGTATTACAACACCTGGAGATATAGCTGTGGAGTAATGCAACATCTGGAGCTGTAGCTGTAAAATACTAGAACACCTAGATCTGTAACTCTCGAGTACTACATTACCTGGAGCTGTAGCTGTGGAGTACTACAACCAAGTGGAGCTGTAGTTGTTGAGTACTGCAACACCTGGAGTTGTAGCTGTGGAATACTTCAACACCTGGAGCTGGAGCTGTGGAGTAATGCAACACTTGGAGTTGCAGCTGGGGAGCACTACAACACATTTTGCTGTAGCTTTGGAGTACTGTATCACAAGGAGCTGTAGATGTGGAGTACTACAGGCACCTGGAGCTGTAGCTGTGGAGTAGTGTACCACCTGGAACTGTAGCTGTGGAGTAGCGCAACACCTGGAGTTGTAACTGTGGAGTATAGCAACACCTTGAGTTGTAGCTGTGATTTACTGCAACACCTGGATCTGTAGCTATGGAGTGCTGCAGCACATAGAGCCATAGCTGTGGAGTACTACAACACCTAGAGTTCTAGCTGTGGAGTACTGCAACACCTGGAGCATTAGCTGTGGAGCACTGCAAAACCTGGAGCTGTAGCTGTGGAATACTGCAACACCTGGAGCTGTAGCTGCGGAGTACTGCAGCACCTGGAGCTGTAGCTGTAGAGTACTACAACACCTGTAGCTGCAGCTGTGGACAACTGCAATACCTTGAGCTGTAGCTGTGGAGGACTTCAATACATGGAGATGTAGCTTTGGAGTACTATAACCACCTGGAGCTGTCGCTGTGGAGTACTGCGACACCAACTGGAGCTGAAGGTTTGGAGTACTACAACACCTGGAGCTGTAGTTGTAGAATACTGCAACACTTGGAACTGTAGCTGCAGAGTACTACAAACACCTGGAGCTGTAGCTGTGGAGTGCTACAAACACCTGGAGTTGTAGCTGTGGAGTAGTGCAACATCACCTGGAGCTGCAGCTGTGGAGTGCTGCAGCACCTGGAGCCGTAGCTGTGGAGTACTGCATCACCTGAAGATATAGCTATGGAGTACTGCAACACCTGGAGATATAGCTGTGGAGTATTGCCACACCTGGATCTGCAGCTGTGGAGCACTGCAACACATGGAGCTGTAGCTGTGGAATACTGCACCACTTGGATCTGTAACTTTGGAGTACTGCAATACCTTGAGCTATAGCTGCAGAGTGCTATAACACCTGGAGCTGTCGGTGTGATGTACTGCAACACCTGGAGCTTTGAATGTGGAACACTGCAACATCTTTAGCTGTAACTGTGGAATACTGCAACACCTGGATCTGTAGCTGTGGAGTATTGCAACACCTGGAGCTGCAGATGTGGAGTATTGCAACACCTGGAGCTGCAGCTGTGGAGTAGTGCAACACATGGAGCTGTTGCTCTGGAGTACTTCAACACCTGTATCTGTAGCTGTGGAGTACTGCAACACTTGGAGCTATAGCTGTGAATTACTTTAGCATCTGAAGCGGTAGTTGTGCAGTACTGCAACACCTGGAGCTGTAGCTGTGGAGACCTGCAGTAAATGGAGCTGAAGATGTGGAGTACTGCAACACATGTAGGTGTAGCAGTTGAGTACTGCAACACATGAAGCTGTAGCTCTGGAGTAATGCAATATCTGTAGCTGTAGCTGGGGAGCACTGCAACAGTTGGAGCTTTACCTGTGGTGTATTCCAACACCTGGAACTCTAGCTGTGGAGTACTACAAACACCTGGAACTGTAGCTGTGGAGTAGTGCAACACATGCAGCTGTGGTTGTGGAGTGCTGCAGTACTTGGAGCCGTAGTTGTGGAGTGCTGCAACACCTGGAGATATAGCTGTGGAGTACTGGAACACCTGGAGCTGTAGCTCTGGAGCACTGCAACACCTGGAGCAGTAGCTGTTGAATACTGCAACACTTGGAGCTGTAGCTGTGGAGTATCGCAACACCTGGAGCTGTAGGAGTGAGTACTACAACACCACGGGCTGTAGCTGTGGAGTATTGTAACACCTGGAGCTGTAGCTGTGGTGTACTGCAACACCTATAGCTGTAGCTCTGGAGTACTACAACCACCTGGAGCTGTAGCTGTGGAGTAGTGTAACACCTAGAGCTATAGCTGTGGAGTACTGCAAGACCTCGAGCTGTAGGTGTGGAGTGCTGGAACATTTGTAGCTGTAGCTATGGAGTACTGCAACACCTTTAGCCGTAGCAGTGGAGTAGTGCAACACCTGAAGATATTGCTGTGGAGTAGTGCAACACCTTGAGATATTGCTGTGGAGTAGTGCAACACCTTTAGCCGTAGCAGTGGAGTAATGTAACACCTGGAGCTGTTGCTTTGGAGCACTGCAGCACCTGGAGCTGTAACTGTAGAGTACTACAACACCTGGAGCTGTAGCTGTGCAGTGCTGCAACACCAACTGGAGCTGAAGCTGTGAAGTACTACAACACCTGGAGCTGTAGCTGTGCAGTGCTGCAACACCAACTGGAGCTGAAGCTGTGAAGTACCACAACACCTGGAGTTGTAGCTATGTAGTACTGCAATGATGGAGCCGTAGCAATGGAGTACTGCAACACTTGGAGCTGTAGCTGTGGAATAATGCAACACCTAGAGCTGTAGGTGTGGGGTACTGCAACAACTGTAGCTGCAGTTGTGGAGTACTACAACACCTGGAGCTGTAGTTGGGGAGTACTACAAACTCATGGAGCTATACTCTGCAGCAGTGCAACATCTGGAGCAGTAGCTGTGTAGTACCGTAGCACATGGAGCTGTAGCTCTGAAGTATTGCAGCACCTGGATTTATAGCTGTGCAGGACTGCAACTCGTGAAGCTATAGTTGTGGAGTACTGCAAGACCTGGAGCTGCAGCAGCGGAGCACTGCAACACGTGGAACTGTAGCTGTGGAGTACCGCAACACTTGAAGCTGTAGCTATGGAGTATTGCAACAACTGGAACTGTAGCTGTGGAGTACTGCAACACTTGGACCTTTACCTGTAGAGTACTGGAACACCTGGAGCTGTAGCTGTGGAGTACTGCAGCACATCGAGCAGTAGCTGTGGAGTGCTTAAGCACCTCGAGCTGTAGCTGTGGAGTACTGCATCACCTAGAGTTGTAGCTGCGTAGTACTGCAACACTTGCAGGTATTGCTATGGAGTACTGTAACCTCTGGAGCTATAGTTGTGGAGTACTGCAACACCTAGATCTGTAGCTTTGGAGTACTGCAACACTTGCAGCTATTACTATGGAGTACTGTAACATCTGGAGCTATAGCTGTGGAATACTGCAACACCTAGAGCAGTAGCTGTAAATACTGCAACACCTGGAGCTGTAGCTGTGGAGTACTGCAACACTTGAAGCAGTATCTTTGGAGTATTGCAACACCTGGAGCTGTAGCTGTGGAGTACTGAAACATCAGGAAGTGTAGCTGTGGAGTATTGCAACACCAGAGCTGTAGCATTGGAGTACTGCAACTCCTGCAGCTATAGTTTTGCAGAACTTAACACATGAAGCTGTGAAGTAGAGCAATGCCTGTAGCTGTAGATATGGAGTACTGCACCACCTGGAGCAGTTGTCATGAAGTACTGCAACACCTAAAGCTGTTGCTGAAGAGTACTGCAACACATGGAGCTGTAGCTGTGAAGCATTGCAACACCTTGATATATAGTTGTGAATTACTGTAATACCAATTAGTTTAGCTGTGGGGTACTGCAACACTTAAAGCCGTAGCTGTGGAGTATTGCAACACCTGGAGCTGTAGCTGTGGAGAACTGAAACATCAGGAGCTGTAGCTCGGGAGTAATGCAAAATCTGGAGCATTAACTGTTGAGTACTGCAGCACATGGAGCTGTAGCTCCGGAGTACTGCAACACCCGGAGCTACACCTGTGGAATACTGCAACTCCAGAAGCTATAGTAGTGGAGTACTTCAGCACCTGGAGCTGCAGCTGAGGAGCACTGCAGCACGTGGAGCTGTAGCTGTGGAGTACTGCAACACCTGCAAGAACTAGAACTGTAGCTGTGGAGTACTGCAGCACTTGGACCTTTAGCTGGAGGGTACTTCAACACCTGGAGCTGTACCGTGGAGTACAGCAACACCTGAAGCTGCAGCTGTGTGGTACTGGAACACCTGGAGTTGCAGCTATCGAGTATTACAACACCTGTAGCTGTAGTTGTAGAGTACTGCAACACCTGGAGCTGCAGCTATGGAGTGCTGCAGCACTTAGAGCTCCAACTGTGGAGTACTGCAAGACCTGGAGCTATAGCTGTAGAGAGAGAGCAACAACTGTAGCTGTAGCCGCGGAGTAATGCAGCCACTAGAGCTGTAGCTGTGGAGTACAGCAATAGTTGGAGTGATAACTGTGGAATACTGCAACACCTGGACCTGTAACTGTGGATTACAGCAACACCTGTAGCTGGTGAGTGCTGAACACATGAAGCTGTAGGTGTGGAGTACTGAACATCTGGAGCCGTAGCTTTGGAGAACTGTAACACCTAGAGATATTGCTAGGGAGTACTGCAACACCTGGAGCTGTATGTGTAGAGTACTGCAACCACCGCAGCTGTAGCTGTGGAGCACTGCAACACCTGGATCTGTAGCCATGGAGTATTGCAACGCATGCCGCTGTAACTGTGGAGTACTGCAACACTTGGAGCTGTATCTATAAAGTAATGCAACACCTGGAGCTATAGCTGTATAGTGCTGCAACACCTGGAGTTGTATCTCTGGAGTAATGAAACGCCTGAAGCTGTAGCGGTGGAGTAATGCAACACCTAGAGGTATAGCTGTGGAGTACAGCAACACCTGGAGCTGCAGCTGTGGAGATACTGCATCACAGGGAGCTGTAATTGTGGAGTACTGTAACACATGGAGGTATAGCTTTGAAGTATCGCAACACTTGGAGCTGCAGTTGTGGAGTACTGTAACATATGGAACTGTAGCTGTGGTGTAATGCAACACCTGGAACCGTAGCTGTGGAGTATTTCAAAACCTGACGCTGCAGCTGTGGAGTACTACAACACCTAGAGCTCTAGCTGTGGAGTAGAGAAACACCTGGAACTGCAGCTGTTGAGGATTTCAAAGCCTGGAGCTATAGCTTTGGAGTACTGCGACACCTGGAGTTATAGATATGGAGTACTGCAGCACCTGTAGCTGTTGCTGTGTACTCTGCAACACCTGGAGCTATACCTATGGAGCACTGCAGCACCTGGAGCTGTACCTGTGGAGTACTAATGCACCTGGAGCTGTAGCTGTGGAGAATTGGAGCTTCTGGAGCTATAGCTGTGGAAGAATGCAACACCTAAGGTGGTAGCTGTGGACTACTTCAGCGCCTGGAGGCTCAGCTCTGGAGTACTGCAGCACCTTTAGCTATAGCTGTGGAGTACTGTAATACCTGGGGCTGTAGCAGTGGAGCACTGCAGCACCTGGAGCTGCAGCTGTGGATCACAGCAATACCTGGAGCTTTAGCTCTAGAGTACTACAGCATCTGGTCTGCTGATCTGGAGTACTGCAACACCTGGAGAGGTAGTTAAAGAGTACTGCGATACCCAGAGCTGTAGCTGTTTAGTTCGGCAACACCTGGAGCTGTAGCTGTGGATTATTCCAACACCTGGAGCTGTAGTTGTAGAGTAATGCAACACCTGGAACATTAGCTGTGAAGTATGCAACTCCTGGAACTGCAGCCGTGGAGTACTGAAGCACCTGGAGCTGTAGCTGTGGAGTACTTCAACACATGGAGGAATATTTTGGAGTACTGCAACACCTGTAGCTATAGCTGTGGAGCAATGTAGCACCTGGAGCTGTAGCTGTAGAGTACTGCAACACCTGGAGATGTAGCTATGGAGGACTGGAAATCCTTGAGCTATAGCTTTGGAGTACTGGAACACTTGGAACCGTAGCTGTGCAGCACTGCAGCACCTGGAACAATAGCTGTAGAGCACTGCAACTCCTGGAGATGTAGCTCTAGAGTACTGCAACACCTGGAGCGGGAACTGTGGAGTCCTGCAGCACCTGGAGCTATAGATGAGGAGTACTGCAAAATCCCGAGCTGTAGCTATAGTTGTGGAGCACTGGAACACCTTGAGCTGCAGATGTGGAGTCTTGCAAAACCGGTAGCTATAGCTGTGGAGCACTACAACCCCTAGAGCTGTAGCTGTGGAGTACTGCAGCACTAGGAGTTGTAGCTGTGGAGAACTGCAACACCTGGAGCTGGAGCTTTGGAGGACTGCAACAAATGCAGCTGCGGGTGTGGAGTACTGCTGTATCTGGAGCTGCTGCTGCATCACCTGGAGTTGTAGCTGTGGAATACTGCAATACCTGGAGCTGTAGCTGTGGAACTGCAACACCTGGAGTTGTAGCTGTGAGCACTACAACATCTGGAGATGTAGCTGTGGAGTACTGTAACACCTGGAGCTGGAGCTGAGGAGTATTGCAGCACCTGGAGATATATCTGTGGAGGCCTGCAATAGCTAGAGATGTACCTGTGGCGTACTGCAACACCTGGATTTGTTGCTGTGGGATACTGCAATACCTGGAGCTATAGATGTCGAGTACTTCAAAGCCCGGAGCTATAGCTGTGGAGTGTGGAGTACTGTAACACCTTGAGCTTTATATGTGGAGTACTGCAACACATGGAGCTGTAGCTGTGGAGTGTTGCAACACCTGCAGCTATAGATGTGGAGTACTGCAACACCTGGAGCTATAGCTTTGGAGTGCTGTAACACCTTGTGCTGTAAATTTGGAGTACTGCAACACCTGGAGCTATAGCTGTCGAACACTGCAACAAAGGGAGCTATAGCTATGGAGCACTGCAACAAGTGGAGCTATAGCCGTATAGTACTGCAACACTTAGAGCTGTAGCTGAGAAGCAAAGTAACACCTGGAGCTTTTTAGCTGTGGAGTACTGGAACTCCTGGAGGTTATCTGTGGAGTACTGCAATACTTGCAACTGAAGCTGTGGAGTACTGGAACATCTGGATCTGTAGCTGTAGAGTAATGAAACACCTGGAGTCGCAGCTGTGGAGTATTGCATTACCTGGAGCTGTAGCTCTGGAGTACTGCAGCATCTGGAGCTGTAGCTGTGGATTACTGCAGCACCTGGTGCTGTAGCTCTGAAGTACTGCAGCCACTGGAACTGTAGCTGTAGATTAATGCAACACCTGGTTTTGTAACTGTGGAGTACTGCGACACCTGGAGCTGTAGATGTGGTGTGCTGAAACACCTGAAGCTTTAAGTGTGCAGCACTGCAACACCTTAGTCTGTACTTCTGGAACCCTGCACCACCTGGAAGTCAAGATGTGGAGCACTGCAGCACCTGGAGATGTAGCTGTGGAGTACTGCATCATCTGGAGCTATAATTGCGAAGTGATGTAACACCTAGAGCGGTAGCTGTGGAGTGCAGCAGCACCTAGAGGTTTAACTGTGGAGTGGTGCAACGCTTTCAGCTGTAGCAATGGTGTACTGCAGCACCTGGTGCTGTAGCTGTGGAGGGCTGCAACACCTGAAGCTGAAGCTGTTGATTACTGCAACACCTGAAGCTATAGCTTTGGAATACTACAACACCTGGAGCTTTAGCTCTGGAGTATTGCAGCACCTAGAGCTGTAGCTGTTTAGTATTGCAACACCTGTAACTGTAGGTGTAGAGCACTGCAACACCTGAAGTTGTAGACTTGGAGCACTGCAGCACTTGTAGCTGTAGCTGTAGCTGTAGCTGTAAGGTACTTCATCACCTAGACCTGTAGCTGTGGGATACTGCAACACCTGGAACTGTAACTGTGGAGCTCTGCAACACCTGGAACTGTAACTGTGGAGTACTGCAAACTCTGGGGCTGTAGATATGGAGTACTGCAACACCTGGAACTATAGTTGTGGAGTACTGGAACACCTTGAGCTATAACTCTTGAGTACAGAAACACCTGGAGCTGTAGCTGAGGGGTACTGAAACACCTGGTGCTATAACTTTGGAGTACTGCAACACCAGGAGTTGTAGCTGTGGAGTAATGCAACACCTGTAGCTATAGATATGGAGTACTGTAGAACCTGTAGCTATAGGTGTGAAGTGCTATAACATCTTGAGCTGTAGATGAGGAGTACTGCAAAACTGGCAGCTATAGATGTCGAGCACTGCAACACCTGGAGCTGCAGCTATGGAGTACTGCAGCAATTGCAGCTGTAACTGTGGAGTAGTGCAGCACCAGGAGCTGTAGCTGTGGAATACTGCAACATCTGGAGCTGTTGCTGTGGAGGACTGCAACAAATGCAGCTGCAGTAGTGGGGTATTGCAGCATCCGCAGCAGCTGCTGTCGTGTACTGCAACACCTGGAGCTATATCTGTGGATTATTGCAACACCTGTAAGTGTAGCTGTGGATTACTGCAACACTTGTAGCTGTAGGTGTGGAGTACTGCAGAACCTGGAACTGTACTTGTGGGTTAGTGCAACACCTGGAGTTGTAGCTTTGGAGTACAGCAACTCCTGGAGCTGTAGGTGTGGAGTACTGCAAAACCTGGAGCTATAGCTGTGAATATTGCAAAACCTGGAGCTGCAGCTATGGATTATTGCAACACCTATAGCTAAAGCTGTGGAGGACTGCAATACCTAGAGCCATAGATGTGGAGTACTGCAACACCTGGAGCTGTAGCTGTAGAGTACTATAACACCTGGAGCTATAGCTGCTGAGCACTGCACCAAATGGAGCTATATTTATGGAGCACTAGAACAAGTGGAGCTATAGCTGTGTAGTACTGCAACACTTGGAGGTTAGCTGTGGAGCAAAGCAACACTTGAAGCTATAGCTGTGGAGTACTGGAACTCCTGAAGGTATAGCTGTGGAGTACTGCAATACCTGCAACTGGAGCTGTGGAGCACTGGAACAACTGGAGCTGTATCTCTAGAGTAATGCAACACCGGAAGCTGCAGCTGAGGAGAATGCACCACCTGGAACTGTACCTGTGAAGTACTGCGGCACCTGGAGCTATAGCGGTGGAGTACTGTAGCACCTGGTGCTGTAGCTTTGAAGTACTGCAGCACCTGGAACTGTATGTGTGGATTACTGCAACACCTGTAGTTGTAGTTGTGGAGTACTGCAGCACCTGAAGCTATAGTTGATGAGTATTGCAACACCTAGTGCTATAGCTGTGGAATACTGCAACACCTGGAGCTGTAGGTCTGGAGCACTGCAGAACCTGGAGGTCTAGCTGTGGAGTACTGCAGCACCTGGAGATGTAGCTTTGGAGTGCTGCATCATCTGGAGCTATAACTGTGAAGTACTGTAACACATGGAGCGGTAGCTGTGGAGTACTGCAGCACCTGGAGGTTTAGCTGTGGAAGAAAGTAACGCCTGGAGCTTTAGCTGTGGAAGAAACCAGCTCCTGGAGCTTTAGCTGTGGAGTACTGCAGCAACTGGAGGTTTAGCTGAGGAAGAAAGCAACATCTGGAGCTTTAGCTGTTCAGTACTGCAGCACCTGGTGCTGTAGCTGTGGAGTGCTGCAACACTTGAAGCTGAAGCTATGGAGTGCTGTAACACCTGGAGCTGTAACTGTGGAGTAGTGCAACACCTGAAGTGGAAGCTTGGAATACTGCAACACCTGAAGCTATAGCTGTTGGCTGATGCAACACCTGGAGCTATAGCTATGGAGTATTAGAACAACTGGAGCTGTAGCTGTGGAGCATTGCAACAACTGGAGCTGTTGCTGTGAAATGCTGCAACATTTGGAGATGAAGCAGTTGAGTACTGCAGCACCTTGAGCTGTAGCTGTGGAGTACTGCAACACCTGGAGATGTAGTTGTTGAGCACTGTGACATCTGGAGCTGTAGCTGTGGAGTACTGCAACACCTGGAGATGTAGTTGTTGAGCACTGTGACATCTGGAGCTGTAGCTGTGGAGTACTGCAACACCTGGAGATGTAGTTGTTGAGCACTGTGACATCTGGAGCTGTAGCTGTGGAGTACTGCAACACCTGGAGATGTAGTTGTTGAGCACTGTGACATCTGGAGCTGTAGCTGTGGAGTACTGCAACACCTGGAGATGTAGTTGTTGAGCACTGTGACATCTGGAGCTGTAGCTGTGGAGTACTGCAACACCTGGAGATGTAGTTGTTGAGCACTGTGACATCTGGAGCTGTAGCTGTGGAGTACTGCAGCACCCGAAGATATGGCTGTGGAGGCAGCAATTGCTGGAGATGTGCCTGCGGAGTATTGCAACACCTGGAACTGCAGCTGTGGGGTACTGCAACACCTAGCGCTATAGATGTGGAGTTCTGCAACACCTGGAGCCATAGCTGTGGAGTACTGCAACATCTTGAGCTGTAAATGTGGAGTACTGCAAAACCTGGCGCTATAGCTGTGGAGCACTGCAACAAGTGGAGGTATAGGTGTGGAGCATTGCAATACCTGGAGCCGTAGTTGTGGAAGAAAGCAACACCTGGAGCTGTAGCTGTGGAGTACTGAAGCACCTGGAACTGTAGCTGTGGAACACTGCAACACCTGGAACTGTACTTCGGGAGCACTGCAGCACTTGGGGGTTTAGTTGTGGAGTGCTGCAGCACCTGGAGATGTAGCTATGGAAGACTGCATCGCAGGGAGCTATAACTGTGAAGTACTGTAACACCTGGAGAGGTAGCTGTGGAGTACTGCAGCACCTGGAGGTTTAGCTGTGGAGTAGTGCAACACCTGGAGCTGATGCAGTGAATTCCTGCAGCACCTGGAGATATATCTGTGGAGCATTAGAAAAACTGGAGCTGTAGCTATGGAGCACTACAACACCTGGAGCTGTTACTGAGATCTTACAACACCCAGAGATGAAGCAGTTGACTACTGTAACACCTTAATCTGTAGCTGTGGAGCACTGCAGTACTTGGAGATGTAGCATTTGAGCACCGCAACATCTGGAGCTAGAGCTATGGAGTACTGCAGCACCTGCAAATATAGCTTTGAAGCCCTACAATAATTGGAGATGTGCCTGTGGAGTAATGCAACACCTGGAGTTGTACCTGTTGAGTATTGCAACAGCTAGAGCTAAAGATGTGGAGCAGTGCAACACCTGTAGTTATAGCTGTGGCGTACTACAACTGTAGCTGTAGCTGTGGAGAACTTCAACACATGGAACTGTAGCTGTAGCTTTGGAGATATTGCAGCAACTGAAGCTGTTTTCTGTGGAGATACCGATGTTTTTGTAGAGTACTTTAACACCTGGAATCATAGCTGTAGAGTACGCAACCACTGGAGCTTTAGCTGTGTAGTACTGTCGCATCTGGCGCTGTAGCTGTGGAGTACTGCAACATCTCGAGCTATTGTTGTGAAGTACTGCAACACCTGAGCAATAGCTGTGGAGGACTGCAAAACCTGGATCTATAGTTGTGGAGTTCTGCAACACCTGGAGCTATAGATGTAGAGCACGGCAACTCCTGGGGCTGTAGCTGTAGAGTACTACAACAACTGTAGCGGGAGCTGTATAGTACTTCCGCACCTGGTGTTATGGCTGTGGAGTACTGCAACACCTGGGACTGTAGCTGTGGAGTACTGCACCACCTGGAGATGTAGCTGTGGAGTAGTGCAACACCTGGTGCTGTAGCTGTGGAGTACTGCAACAACTGGAGCTATAGGTGTAGAGTATTACAACTCATGAAGCTGTAGCTGGTGATGACTAAAACACATGGAGCTACAGCAGTGGAGTACTGCAGCACCTGTAGCTGTGGAGTACTGCAACACTTGAGCAATAGTTGTGGAGTACTGCAACACCTGGAGTTGTAGATGTGAAGTATAGCAACACCTGAAGTTGCTGCCACGAAATACTGCAAAACATGGAGCTATAGCTGTGGATTTCTGCAACTCCGGGAGCTATAGCTGTGGAGCACTTCAATCCTGGAGCTGTACCTGTGGAGTACTACAACACCTGGAGCTGGAATTGTGTGGTTCTGCAACACCTGGAGCTGTAGCTCTGGAGTACTGCAACACATAGAGCTGTACTTCTGGAGCACTGCAGCGCCTGGAGGTCTAGTTGTGGAGTACTGCAGCATCTGGAGATGTAGCTGTGGAGTACTGCATCATCTGGAGCTATAACTGTGAAGGACTGTAGCGGTAGCTGTGGAGTACTGCAGCACCTAGAGGTTTAGCTGGGGAGCACTGCAGCACCTGGCACTGTAGCTGTGGAGTGCTGCAACACCTGAAGCTGAAGCTATGGATCACTGTAGCACTTAGAGCTATAGCCGTGACGTACTGCAGCACCCGGAGCTTTAGCTCTGCAGTGCTGCAGCACCTGGAGCTGTAGCTGTTTAGTGCTGCAACACCTGGAGCTATAGCTGTAGAGTACCGCAACACCTAGAGTTGTAGGTTTAGAGCACTGCAGCACCTGCAGCTGTAGCTGTGAAGTACTCCATCAACTGGAGCTGTAGTTGTTGAGTACTGTAACACCTGGAGCTATAACTGTTGAACACTGCAACACCTGGAGCTGTAGCTATGGAGCACTGCAACACCTGGAACTGGATCTGTGGAGTTCTGCAGCACCTATAGATATAGCTGTGGAGGCTTGCAATAGCTAGAGATGTATCTGTGGCGTAATGCGACACCTGGAGCTGTAGCTGTTGAGCAATACAACAGCCGGAGCTATTGATGTGGAGCACTGCAACGCCTTTAGCCATAGCTGTGGAGTACTGCAATTCTTGTAGCTGTAGCTGTGGACTACTGCAACAGGTGGAGCTGTAGTTCTGGAGTACTTGAACCCCTGAAGCTATAGCTGTGGAGTACTACGACACCTCTAGCTGTAGCTTTGGAGATATTGCAGCATCTGAAGCTGTGGCTGTGGATATACTGCAGCATCTAGAGCTGTACATGTAGAGTACTTCAACGCCTGGAATTAAGCTGTGGAGTACGCAGCTACTGGACCTTTAGCTGTGGAGTACTGTCGCATCTGGCGCTGTAGCTGTGGAGTACTACAACGTCTCGAGCTATTGTCAAGTACTGCAACACCTGGAGCAGTATCTGTGGAGCACTGCAGCACCTGGGGCTATAACTGTGGAGTTTTGCAACACTTGGAGCTGCACCTGTGGAGTGCTGCAGCCCCTCGGGCTGTAGCTCTGAAGTACTGCAGCACCTGCAACTGTAGCTGTGGATCACTGCAACACCTTTAGTTGTAGCTGTGGAGTACTGCAACACCTGGAGCTGTAGCTGTGGTGTACTGCAACACCTGGTGCTATAGCAGTGGAGCATTGCAACATCTGGAGCTGTACTTCTGAAGCACTGCAACACCTAGAGGCCTAGCTGTGGAGTACTGCAGCACCTGGAGCTGTAGCTGTGGTGTACTGCAACACCTGGTGCTATAGCAGTGGAGCATTGCAACATCTGGAGCTGTACTTCTGAAGCACTGCAACACCTAGAGGCCTAGCTGCGGAGTACTGCAGCACCTGGAGATGTAGCTGTGGAGGTCTGCAATAGCTGGAGATGTACCTGTGGAGTAATGCGACACCTGGAGCTGTAGCTGTGGAGTAATGTAATAGCCGGAGTTATAGATGTGGAGCACTGCAACACCTGTAGCCATAGCTGTGGAGTACTGCAACTCTTGTAGCTGTAGCTGTGGACTACTGTAACAGTTGGAGCTGGAGCTCTAGAGTATTGGAGTCCTTGGAACTATAGCTTTGGAGTACTGCAACACCTCTAGCTGTAGATTTGGAGGTATTGCAGCATATAGAGCTGTAGCTGTGGAGATACCAAGCATCTAGAGATATACATGTAGAGTACTTCAACACCTGGAATTATAGTTGTGGAGTATGCAACTACTGGAGCTCTAGCTGTGGAGTATTATCGCATCTGGCGCTGTAGCTATGAAGTACTGCAACGCCTCGTGTTATAGTTGTAAAGTACTGCAGCACCTGGAGTTATAACTGGAGTTTTGAAACACCTGGAGCTGCACCTGCGGAGTACTGCAGCACCTGGGCTGTAGCTGCGGATCACTGCAACACCTGTAGTTGTAGTTGTGGAGTACTGCAGTACCTGGAACTGTAGCTGAGGAGTGCTGCAGCACCTGGAGCTGTAGCTGTGCAGTACTGCAGCACCTGGAGCTGTAGCTGTGGAGTACTGCAACACCTGGTGCTATAGCAGTGGAGTACTGTAACACCTGGAGCTGTACTTCTGAAGCACTGTGGCACCTTTAGGTCTAGCTGTAGCGTACTGTAGCATCCGGAGCTGTATCTGTGAAGTACTGCAATGCTTCGAGCTATAGTTGTGAAATACTGGAATACCTGGAGCAGTTGCTGTGGAACAATGCAGCACCTGAAGCAATAGCTGTGGAGTTCTGCAACACCTGGAGCTATAGGTGTGGAGCACGACAACTCCTGGAGTTGAAGCTGTGGAGTACTGCAACACCTGTAGCGAGAGCTGTGTAGCATTTCTGCACATGGAGTTATACCTGTGGAGTACTGCAACACCTGGAGCTGTAGCTGTTGATTACTGCAAAACCTGGAGCTGAGATTGTTGTGATTCAGCCTCTACTGTGTCCAAAGTGGTGTTGTGAGTTATGTTCTACTGTGTTCCAAGTGGGTGTTGTGAGTCAGGATTTACTGTCTCCCAGCTGCGTGTTATGCGTCAGGCTCTACTGTGACCTAGCTGGGTGTTGTGAGTCAGGCTCTACTGCGTCTCAGCTGGGTGTTGTGAGTCAGGCTCTACTGCGTCTCAGCTGGGTGTTGTGAGTCGTTCTACTGTTTCCCAGCTGGGTGTTGTGATTCAAGATCTGCTATGTCGCGGCAGGGTGTTGTGAATCAGAATCAGACTCTACTGTGTCCCAGCTGGGTGTTGTGATTCATGCTCTAGTGTGTCCCAGCTGGGTGTTGTGATTCATGCTCTAGTGTGTCCCAGCTGGGTGTTGTGATTCATGCTCTAGTGTGTCCCAGCTGGGTGCTGTGAGTCATGCTCTTTTGTGTGCCAGCTTAGTGTTTTGAGTCACTCTTTACTGTGTCTCAGCTGGGTTTGTAAGTCATGCTCTGCTGTGTCCTAGGTGGTTGAGTCATGATCTATCGTGTACTAGGTAGTTATCTTGAGCCAGGCCTTACTGTGATCAAGATTGGTGTTGTGAATCATGTTCTACTGTGTCCCATTTGGATGTTCTGAGTCATGCTCTGCTGTGTCTCAGTTGGGTATTGTAGGTCAGACTTTACTGTGTTTCAGCTGGGTGTTGTGATTCATGTTCTACAGCGTCCCTGCTGGGCGTTGTCTGTAATGCTCTGCTGTATAACAGCTGGGTGTTGTGAGTCATGCTCTACTGTGTCCCAGCTGGGTGTTGTGAGTCAGGCTCTACTGTGTCCCAGCTGGGTGTTGTAAGTCATGCTCTACTATGTCCCAGCTGTGTGTTGCGAGTCATGCTTTTCTGTGTCTCAGCTGGGCGCTGTGAGTCATGCTCTGCTGTATCCCAGTTTGGTGTTTTTAGTCAGGCTTTACTGTGTCCCTAGCTTGGGGTTGTGAGTCATGCTGTATATGTCCTTCTTAGGGGTTATGAGTCATGCTGTACTGTGTCCTTCTTAGGGGTTGTGAGTCATGCTGTATATGTCCTTCTTAGGGGTTATGAGTCATGCTGTATGTGTCCTTCTTAGGGGTTGTGAGTCATGCTGTATATGTCCTTCTTAGGGGTTGTGAGTCATGCTGTACTGTGTCCTTCTTAGGGGTTGTGAGTCATGCTGTATATGTCCTTCTTAGGGGTTATGAGTCATGCTGTATGTGTCCTTCTTAGGGGTTGTGAGTCATGCTGTACTGTGTCCTTCTTAGGGGTTGTGAGTCATGCTGTATATGTCCTTCTTAGGGGTTTGAGTCATGCTGTATGTGTCCTTGTCCTTCTTAGGGGTTGTGAGTCATGCTGTACTGTGTCCTTCTTAGGGGTTGTGAGTCATGCTGTACTGTGTCCTTCTTAGGGGTTGTGAGTCATGCTGTATATGTCCTTCTTAGGGGTTGTGAGTCATGCTGTACTGTGTCCTTCTTAGGGGTTGTGAGTCATGCTGTATATGTCCTTCTTAGGGGTTGTGAGTCATGCTGTATATGTCCTTCTTAGGGGTTGTGAGTCATGCTGTACTGTGTCCTTCTTAGGGGTTGTGAGTCATGCTGTATATGTCCTTCTTAGGGGTTGTGAGTCATGCTGTATATGTCCTTCTTAGGGGTTGTGAGTCATGCTGTATAGTGTCCTTCTTAGGGGTTGTGAGTCATGCTGTATATGTCCTTCTTAGGGGTTGTGAGTCATGCTGTATATGTCCTTCTTAGGGGTTGTGAGTCATGCTGTATATGTCCTTCTTAGGGGTTGTGAGTCATGCTGTACTGTGTCCTTCTTAGGGGTTGTGAGTCATGCTGTATATGTCCTTCTTAGGGGTTGTGAGTCATGCTGTACTGTGTCCTTCTTAGGGGTTGTGAGTCATGCTGTATATGTCCTTCTTAGGGGTTGTGAGTCATGCTGTACTGTGTCCTTCTTAGGGGTTGTGAGTCATGCTGTATATGTCCTTCTTAGGGGTTGTGAGTCATGCTGTACTGTGTCCTTCTTAGGGGTTGTGAGTCATGCTGTACTGTGTCCTTCTTAGGGGTTGTGAGTCATGCTGTACTGTGTCCTTCTTAGGGGTTGTGAGTCATGCTGTATGTGTCCTTCTTAGGGGTTGTGAGTCATGCTGTACTGTGTCCTTCTTAGGGGTTGTGAGTCATGCTGTACTGTGACCGACCTCAGTTTTGTGAGTCTTGATCTACTGAGTCCCTGCTGGGTGTTGTGAGTCAGCTTCTGTTGTGTCCCAGCTTGTGCTTTTGAGTCATGCTCTACTGTGTCTCAGCTGCATGTTGTGATTTGTATTCTTTTGTGTCCGAGCTGGGGTTGTGAGTCATGCTTTTCTGTGTCCCAGCTGAGTGTTGTGAGTCAGGATCTAGTCTGTCCCAGCCTGGGGTTGTGAGCTTATTGTTGTGAGTCATACTTAACTCTGTCTCAGCTGGATGCTGTGAGTCATGTTCTTTTGTGTCCCAGCTGGGGCTGTGAGTCATGCTCTACTGTGACTCAGCTTGATGTTGTGAGTCTGGCTCTATTATCTCCTAGCTGTAGGTTGCGTCCAAGTTTAGTGTTGTGAGTCAGGTTCTACTGTGTCCCAGCTGGGTGCTTTGAGTCATACTCCACTGTGTCCCAGGTGATTGTTTTGAGTCAGCCTCTACTGATTCCTTATTGAGTGTTGTGAGTCATGCTCTACCGTGTTCCAGCTGGTTTTTGTGAATCATGCTCTACTGTATCCCAGCTGGGTTTTGTGAGTCAGCCTCTACTATGTCCCAGCTGTGGGTTTGAGTCATGCTCAACTGTGTCCTAGCTGGTTGTTGTGAGTCATGCACTATTGAGTCCTAGCTGGGTGATGTGAGTCATGTTATACTCTGTCCCAGCTGGGTGCTGTGAATAATACTCCACTGTGTCCCAAGTGGTGGTTATGAGTCAACCTCTACTGATTCCTTATTGGGTGTTGTGAGTCATGTTTTATAGTGTTCCAACTGGTTATTGTGAATCATGCTCTGTGTCCTAGCTGGATTTTGTGGGTCAAGCTCTACTGTGTTCCAACTGGGTGTTTTGAGTCATGCTCAGCTGTGTCCCAGCTGGGTGTTGTGAGTCATGCACTGCTGAGTTCTAGCTGGGTGATGTGTCATGTTATACCCTGTCCCAGCTGGGTGTTGTGAGTCATGTTTTATTTGTCCCAACATGCTATCGTGGGTCATGCTTCACTGTGTCCCAGTCAGGTGTTGTGAGTCATGCTCTGCTGTATCCCAGCTGGGTGTTGTGAGTCAGGCTCTAACCTGCGTCCCAGCTTGGGGTTGTGAGTCATGCTGTACTGTGTTCGATCTCGGTGTTGTGAGTCATCCTCTACCGTTATCCCAGCTGGGTATTGTGAGTTCTGCTCTATTTTGTCCTTGCTGGGGTTGTAAGTTATGCTGTACTGTATCCGACTTCGGTTTTGTGAGTCATGCTCTACTGAGTCCCATTTGAGTGTTGTGAGTCAGGCTCTGCTGTGTCCCCGCTTGGGCTCATGGGTCATGCTTTACTGTGTCCCAGCTCGGTGTTGTGAGTCATGCTCTACTCAGTCCCAGTTGGGTCTTGTTTTTCAAGCCCTTTTGTATCCCAGCTGGGTGTTATGAGTCATATTCTGCTGTCTCTGTTGTGAGTCTGGTTGTGGGTCTGGCTCTCCTCTGCCCCAGCTGAGGGGATTCGGTCAAGCTCTTATGTGTCCCAGCTGAGTGTTGTCAGTCAGACTCTGCTGTGTCCCAGCTAGGTGTTGTGAGTCAGGTTCTAATATGTCCCAGCTAGGTGTTGTGAGTCAGGTTCTAATATGTCCCAGCTAGGTGTTGTGAGTCAGGTTCTAATATGTCCCAGCTAGGTGTTGTGAGTCAGGTTCTAATATGTCCAAGCCAGGTGTTGTGGGTCAGGCTCTACTGTGTCCCAGCTAGGTGTTGTGAGTCAGGTTCTAATATGTCCCAGCTAGGTGTTGTGAGTGAGGTTCTAATATGTCCCAGCTAGGTGTTGTGAGTCAGGTTCTAATATGTCCAAGCCAGGTGTTGTGGGTCAGGCTCTACTGTGTCCCAGCTAGGTGTTGTGAGTCAGGCTCTAATATGTCCCAGCCAGGTGTTGTGAGTCAGGCTCTACTGTGTCCCAGCTAGGTGTTGTGAGTCAGGCTCTAATATGTCCCAGCCAGGTGTTGTGAGTCAGGCTCTACTGTGTCCCAGCTAGGTGTTGTGAGTCAGGCTCTAATATGTCCCAGCCAGGTGTTGTGAGTCAGGCTCTACTGTGTCCCAGCTAGGTGTTGTGAGTCAGGCTCTAATATGTCCCAGCCAGGTGTTGTGAGTCAGGCTCTACTGTGTCCCAGCTAGGTGTTGTGAGTCAGGCTCTAATATGTCCCAGCCAGGTGTTGTGAGTCAGGCTCTACTGTGTCCCAGCTAGGTGTTGTGGGTCAGGCTCTACTGTGTCCCAGCTAGGTGTTGTGAGTCAGGTTCTAATATGTCCCAGCCAGGTGTTGTGAGTCAGGCTCTACTGTGTCCCAACTAGGTGTTGTGAGTCAGGCTCTAATATGTCCCAGCCAGGTGTTGTGAGTCAGGCTCTACTGTGTCCCAGCTAGGTGTTGTGAGTCAGGCTCTAATATGTCCCAGCCAGGTGTTGTGAGTCAGGCTCTACTGTGTCCCAGCTAGGTGTTGTGAGTCAGGCACTACTGTGTCCCAGCTAGGTGTTGTGAATCAGGCTCTAATATGTCCCAGCCAGGTGTTGTGAGTCAGGCTCTACTGTGTCCCAGCTAGGTGTTGTGAGTCAGGCACTACTGTGTCCCAGCTAGGTGTTGTGAGTCAGGCTCTAATATGTCCCAGCCAGGTGTTGTGAGTCAGGCTCTACTGTGTCCCAGCTAGGTGTTGTGAGTCAGGCTCTAATATGTCCCAGCCAGGTGTTGTGAGTCAGGCTCTACTGTGTCCCAGCTAGGTGTTGTGAGTCAGGCACTACTGTGTCCCAGCTAGGTGTTGTGAGTCAGGCTCTAATATGTCCCAGCCAGGTGTTGTGAGTCAGGCTCTAATATGTCCCAGCCAGGTGTTGTGAGTCAGGCTCTACTGTGTCCCAGCTAGGTGTTGTGAGTCAGGCTCTAATATGTCCCAGCCAGGTGTTGTGAGTCAGGCTCTAATATGTCCCAGCCAGGTGTTGTGAGTCAGGCTCTAATATGTCCCAGCCAGGTGTTGTGAGTCAGGCTCTACTGTGTCCCAGCCAGGTGTTGTGGGTCAGGCTCTACTGTGTCCCAGCTAGGTGTTGTGGGTCAGGCTCTACTGTGTCCGAGCTAGGTGTTGTGGGTCAGGCTCTACTGTGTCCCAGCTAGGTGTTGTGAGTCAGGCTCTACTGTGTCCCAGCTAGGTGTTGTGGGTCAGGCTCTACTGTGTCCGAGCTAGGTGTTGTGGGTCAGGCTCTACTGTGTCCGAGCTAGGTGTTGTGGGTCAGGCTCTACTGTGTCCCAGGGTGTTGTTGTGAACACCCCGCCCCAACATGTAGGAGGTTCAGTGAGGGAGCCAACACTCTGGTGATTGGGAGTGTGTCGGGTGTAAGCGTGGGGAGGGTCCCGACTACACCACCATGCTGGGGATGGGGGGGCAGGGTGGGTTGTGGGACCGTGCATGGCCAGCTGAATGACCCAGGGGAAGCCTTTCCCTCACTGATCCTGTTTCTATATGAACCACTGGACTTTTATTCTCCCCCTCTTCTCCCACTTCCTCTCCCCCTCCTTTCCTCCTTCCTCTCCCTCTTCCTCCCTCCCTCTTTGACTTATTTTTTATTATTCTGTCCTTTGTATGATGACGTGTGTGTGTGTGTGTGTGTGTGTGTGTGTGTGTGTGTGTGTGTGTGTGTGTGTGTGTGTGTGTGTGTGTGTGTGTGTGTGTGTGTGTGTGTGTGTGCAACTCTCTACAGAGCCAGCTTGTGTTGCTCAGGTCTCGTCAAACTCTACCCTCAACTGATATAACTTGAGTTGTTCAAGTCTGGTCAAACTCTAATTCTACTGAGCCAACTTGAGTTGCTCAGGTCTCGTCAAACTCTACTCTCTACAGAGCCAACTTGTGTTGCTCAGGTCTTGTCAAACTCTACTCTCTACAGAGCCAACTTGTGTTGCTTAGCTCTGGTCAAGTTCTACTGTCTAATGAGCCTGATTGTGTTGCTTAGATCTGGTCGAACTCTGTTCTTGACTGCGCCAATTGAGTTGTTCAGGTCTGGTCAAACTCTACTCTCTCCTGAGCTACCTTTTGATGCTTTGGTCTGAACAAACTCTGCTCCCTACTGAGACAACATGTGTTGCACAGTTCTGGTCAACTTCTACTCTCTACTGAGATAGCTTGTGTTACTTAGGTCTTGTCAAACTCTATTCTCTATTGAGCCAACTTGTGTTGTTCAGGTCTGGTCAAACTCTACTCTGAACTGAGCTAGCATGTGTTGCTCAGTTCTGTTCAAACTCTACTCTCTACTGAACCAACATGTGTTGTTCAATTATGGCCAAACTCTACTCTCTATTGAACCAACTTGTGTTGCTCAATTATGGCCAAACTCTACTCTCTAGTGAGCCAACTTGTGTTATTCAGGCCTGGTCATACTCTATTCTCTAGTGAGCCAACTTACGTTGCTTAGATCTGATCGAACTTTACTCCCTACTAAGCCAACTTGTGTTGCTCATTTCTGATGAAACTCTACTCTCTACTGAAACACACTTGTGTTGATCAGTTCTGGTCGAATTCTACTTTCTATTGAGCCATCTTGTGTTGCTTAGGTCTGTTGAAACTCTACTCTCGACTGAATCAGCTTATGTTACTTATGTCTGATCAAACTCTGCTCTCAACCGATATAACTTGTGTTGCTCAGTTCTCGTCAAACACTACTCTCTACTGAGCCAATTTGTGTTGCTCAGGTCCAGCTAAACTCTACTCCCTACTAACACAACTTGTGCTGCTCAGTTCTGGTCATACTTTACTGTCTACTGAACCAACTTATGTCGCTCAATTATAGTCAAACTCTACTCTCTATTGAGCCAACTTGTGTTGCTTAGGTCTGGTCAAACTCTATTCTCTATTGAGCCAACTTGTGCTGTTCATGTCTGGTTAAACTCTACTCCCAACTGAGCCAGCGGGTGTTGTTCAGTTCTGGTCAAACTCTATCTCTATTGAACCAACTTGTGTTCTTCAATTCTGGTCAAACCCTACTCTTTACTGAGTCAGCATATCTTACGCAGGTTCTGGTCAAAGCTCTACTCTCTACTGAACAAACTGTTGCTCAGGTCTGGTCAACCTCTACTCCCAACTGTGATAGCTTGTGTTGCTTAGGTCTGGTCAAACTCTATTCTTTACTGAGCCAGCTTACGTTGTACAGGTCTGGTCAAACTCCTCAATCTACTGAGCCAGCTTACGTTGTACAGGTCTGGTCAAACTCCTCAATCTACTGAGCCAACTTTTGTTCCTCAGGTCTGTTCAAACTTAACTCCCTACTGAGCCAGCTTGAGTTGCTCAGGTCTGACCAAACTCTACTATCTACTGAATCAGCTTCTTTTGTTCGGGTCTGCTCAAACTCTAGTCTCTACTGAACCAAGTTGTGTTGCTCAGGTCTGGTTAAACTCTACTCTCTACTGAGCCAGCCTGCATTGCTTAGGTCTGGTCAAACTCTACTCTCTACTGAGCCAACTTGTGTTGCTTAGGTCTGGTAAAACTCTACTCCCGACTGAGCCAACTTGTGTTGTTCATGTCTGGTCAAACTCTTCTCCCTACTGAGCCAACTTATGTTGTTCAGGTCTGGTCAAACTCTACTCTTTACTGAGGCAACTTGAGTTGTTTAGGCCCGTTCAAACTCTACTCCCTATTGAACCAAGTTATGTTGCTCAGGTTTGGTCAAACTCTACTCTCAACTGATATAGCTTGTGTTGCTTATGTCTGGTCAAACTCTATTTGCTACTGAGCCAACTTGTGTTGCTCAGGTTTGTTCAAACTCTATTCTCTATTGAAACAACTTCTGTTGCTGAAGTCTGGTCAAATTATACTCTCTACTAAGCTAGCTTGTGTTACTTAGGTCTTGTCAGACTCTGTTCTCTTCTGAGGCAACTTGTGTAGTTCAAGTCTGGTCAAACTCTTCTCTCTACTGAGCCAGCTTATGTAGTTCAGGTCTGTTCAAACTCTTCTCTCTACTGAGCCAGCTTGTGTTGTTCAAGTCTGGTCAAACTCTTCTCTCTACTGAGCCAGCTTGTGTTGTTCAGGTCTGGTCAAACTCTATTCTCTACTGAACCAACTTGTGTTGTTCATGTCTGGTTAATCTCTATTCCCTACTGAGCCAACTTGAGTTGCTCAGGTCTGATCAAACTCTACTCTCTACAGAGCCACCTTGTGTTGTTCAGGTCTCGTCAAACTCTATTCTCTACTGAACCAACTTCTGTTGCTTAGGTCTGGTCAAACTCTATTCTCTACTGAGCCAACTTGTGTTGAACATGTTGTTACGAACATGTTTGTGTGTGTGCCCTCATGTTCATATATCTATGTGTGTGTGTGTGTGTGTGTGTGTGTGTGTGTGTGTGTGTGTGTGTGTGTGTGTGTGTGTGTGTCTTTGTAGTTATGGTGTGACATTTTATGGCAGAACGACCAAGAAGAGGGCCAGGGTCATTAGGCCTCCTGTGTTCCCACACCTCTGAGAAACCAGCTGGTCAGGGGGTAAAGAGTGAGGGTCGCCGGACCATCAATCCAGTTAATCACAACACTTGGACCTTCATGCGAGGCAGCAGGCGACTGGGAGGTCAAGATGGGAGGTCAGCTAGGAGACGCGTCCTCCTGTACATCGTCGTTGCTGTCAGGACAAGAGGAGGAGGTTGAGCCTTAGGCAAGATGTGGGACGGACCTACGACCCTCCAGCCAACCAGGAGTGGCACTATGATCCATCCTCCTCCACTCACAACTGGACCTTAGACCTCCAGCCAACCAGGAGTGGCACTATGATCCATCCTCCTCCACTCACAACTGGACCTTAGGCCTCCAGCCAACCAGGAGTGGCACTATGATCCATCCTCCTCCACTCACAACTGGACCTTAGGCCTCCAGCCAACCAGGAGTGGCACTATGATCCATCCTCCTCCACTCACAACTGGACCTTAGGCCTCCAGCCAACCAGGAGTGGCACTATGGGTCATCCTCCTCCACTCACAACTGGACCTTAGGCCTCCAGCCAACCAGGAGTGGCACTATGGGTCATCCTTCACCAATCCCACCTGAGACTAGGGCAGGTGGGAGGGCCAGGCCGCTCCTGGCTCGCTCCTCCCTGCAATAAATACCTCTGACACCAGCTGGGCCACGACTTCCTCTCTACCTCTGACACCAGCTGGGCCACGACTTCCTCTCTACCTCTGACACCAGCTGGGCCACGACTTCCTCTCTACCTCTGACACCAGCTGGGCCACGACTTCCTCTCTACCTCTGACACCAGCTGGGCCACGACTTCCTCTCTACCTCTGACACCAGCTGGGCCACGACTTCCTCTCTACCTCTGACACCAGCTGGGCCACGACTTCCTCTCTACCTCTGACACCAGCTGGGCCACGACTTCCTCTCTACCTCTGACACCAGCTGGGCCACGACTTCCTCTCTACCTCTGACACCAGCTGGGCCACGACTTCCTCTCAACCTCTGACACCAGCTGGGCCACGACTTCCTCTCTACCTCTGACTCCAGCTGGGCCACGACTTCCTCTCAACCTCTGACACCAGCTGGGCCACGACTTCCTCTCTACCTCTGACACCAGCTGGGCCACGACTTCCTCTCAACCTCTGACACCAGCTGGGCCACGACTTCCTCTCTACCTCTGACACCAGCTGGGCCATGATTTCCTCTCAACCTCTGACACCAGCTGGGCCATGATTTCCTCTCTACCTCTGGCACCAGCTGGGCCACGTTTTCCTCTCAACCTCTGACACCAGCTGGGCCACGTTTTCCTCTCTACCTCTGACACCAGCTGGGCCACGTTTTCCTCTCAAACTCTAACACCAGCTGGGCCACGATTTCCTGTCTACCTCTGACACCAGCTGGGCCACGTATTCCTCTCTACCTCTGACACCAGCTGGGCCACGTTTTCCTCTACCTCACAGCCCAGCAGGTAAGTGGGTTTACCCTGTCGTAGCCTACCATCAGTGTAAAGTGGCGCTATACGAAACTCTACGTTGTTGAACTGACTCTGTCATGTAGTTCGAGTGTCATAGAGCATTGTAACTTGTCATGTAGTTCGAGTGTCATAGAGCATTGTAACTTGTCATGTAGCTCGAGTGTCATAGAGCATTGTAACTTGTCATGTAGTTCGAGTGTCATAGAGCATTGTAACTTGTCATGTAGTTCGAGTGTCATAGAGCATTGTAACTTGTCATGTAGCTCGAGTGTCATAGAGCATTGTAACTTGTCACGTAGTTCGAGTGTCATAGAGCATTGTAACTTGTCATGTACTTCGAGTGTCATAGAGCTTTGTAACTTGTCATGTAGTTCGAGTGTCATAGAACATTGTAACTTGTCATGTACTTCGAGTGTCATAGAGCATTGTAACTTGTCATGTACTTCGAGTGTCATAGAGCATTGTAACTTGTCATGTACTTCGAGTGTCACAGAACATTGTAACTTGTCATGTACTTCGAGTGTCATAGAGCATTGTAACTTGTCATGTACTTCGAGTGTCATAGAGCATTGTAACTTGTCATGTAGTTCGAGTGTCATAGAGCACTGTAACTTGTCATGTAGTTCGAGTGTCATAGAGCATTGTAACTTCTCATGTAGTTCGAGTGTCATAGAGCATTGTAACTTGTCATGTAGTTCGAGTGTCATAGAGCATTGTAACTTGTCATGTAGTTCGAGTGTCATAGAGCATTGTAACTTGCCATGTAGTCCGAGTGTCATAGAGCATTGTAACTTGTCATGTACTTCGAGTGTCATAGAGCATTGTAACTTGTCATGTACTTCGAGTGTCACAGAACATTGTAACTTGTCATAGAAATGTCCAATGAATACATGTGTAGCTTGAATCATGTTGCTGGAGTCGTCATAAAGGAAAGAGATCTCCTGGTCTGAAACCTTACCTGGAATGTGGAACTCATGTTCAGTGTTAAGGTAAATGATTTGTGCGTGATTAATGTACTTGTGTCATTTTGTAATCTTTAGTTCTTGGATTATAAACAGTTTTAATGTTGGGGTTTGATTTGATCCATAACTTTAAGATAGTGTTATCCGTGTGCCTATGTGACGATCCTTCGCAGTACGAGGATTCGTAACAATCAGTCTCCATGTGTAGGGGACCATCAGCCTCCCATGTGTAGGGGACCATCAGCCTCCCATGTGTAGGGGACCATCAGCCTCCCATGTGTAGGGGACCATCAGCCTCCCATGTGTAGGGGACCATCAGCCTCCCATGTGTAGGGGACCATCAGCCTCCCATGTGTAGGGGACCATCAGCCTCCCATGTGTAGGGGACCATCAGCCTCCCATGTGTAGGGGACCATCAGCCTCCCATGTGTAGGGGACCATCAGCCTCCCATGTGTAGGGGACCATCAGCCTCCCATGTGTAGGCGACCATCAGCCTCCCATGTGTAGGGGACCATCAGCCTCCCATGTGTAGGGGACCATCAGCCTCCCATGTGTAGGGGACCATCAGCCTCCCATGTGTAGGGGACCATCAGCCTCCCATGTGTAGGGGACCATCAGCCTCCCATGTGTAGGGGACCATCAGCCTCCCATGTGTAGGGGACCATCAGCCTCCCATGTGTAGGGGACCATCAGCCTCCCATGTGTAGGGGACCATCAGCCACCCATGTGTAGGGGACCATCAGCCTCCCATGTGTAGGGGACCATCAGCCTCCCATGTGTAGGGGACCATCAGCCTCCCATGTGTAGGGGACCATCAGCCACCCATGTGTAGGGACCATCAGCCTCCCATGTGTAGGCGACCATCAGCCTCCCATGTGTAGGGGACCATCAGCCTCCCATGTGTAGGGGACCATCAGCCTCCCATGTGTAGGGGACCATCAGCCTCCCATGTGTAGGCGACCATCAGCCTCCCATGTGTAGGCGACCATCAGCCTCCCATGTGTAGGCGACCATCAGCCTCCCATGTGTAGGGGACCATCAGCCTCCCATGTGTAGGGGACCATCAGCCTCCCATGTGTAGGGGACCATCAGCCTCCCATGTGTAGGGGACCATCAGCCTCCCATGTGTAGGGGACCATCAGCTTCCCATGTGTAGAGGACCATCAGCCACCCATGTGTAGGCGACCATCAGCCTCCCATGTGTAGGGGACCATCAGCCTCCCATGTGTAGAGGACCATCAGCCTCCCATGTGTAGGGGACCATCAGCCTCCCATGTGTAGGGGACCATCAGCCTCCCATGTGTAGGGGACCATCAGCCTCCCATGTGTAGGGGACCATCAGCCTCCCATGTGTAGGGGACCATCAGCCTCCCATGTGTAGGGGACCATCAGCCTCCCATGTGTAGGGGACCATCAGCCTCCCATGTGTAGGGAACCATCAGCCTCCCATGTGTAGCGGACCATCAGCCTCCCATGTGTAGGGGACCACCAGGGATAAGGGGCATCATGCACGGAGCTGAGAAGCTGAGAGGCTGAATGAGGGGCACCGTGCCCTGGGCTGGGGGGCTGGGATGAGGGACAAAATGCACTAGGATGGGAAGCTGGGAGCTCTAGGATGAGGGGCATCATGCACTGGAAAGGGGGTCTGGGAGGCTGGGGTGAGAGGCACTATGCACTAGGTTGGGGAGCTGGGACGCTGGGATAATTGGTCTCGTGCATTGGGCTGGGGAGCTGGGAGGTTGGGCACTTTCTTGGAAGCTGTGATGCTGGAGTGAGGGGCACCGTGCCCTGGGCATGGGAGCTTTGTGGCGGAGGTGATGGGCACCTGGCACTGGGCTGGGGACCTTCTGGGGCTGAGGCGAGGGACACCTTCCACTGGGCTGGGAAGGTGGGAGGCTAGGATTAAGGGCACCATGCATTGGGCAGAGAAGCTGGGAGGCTGGGATGAGGGGCACCATGCACTGAGCTGGTGAGCTGTGGGACTGGGATGAGGGGCACCATGCACTGAGCTGGTGAGCTGTGGGACTGGGATGAGGGGCACCATGCACTGGGTTGGGAAGCTGAGGTTGTGTAATGAAGGGCACCGTGCTCTTTGCTGGGGAACTGGGGAGCTTGGGTGAGGTGCACTACTCACTGGGCTGGGAGGGTGGGAGGATGGGATGAGGGGCTCCATGCCCTGGGCTTGGGGGCTGAGGTGAGGGACACTATGCATTGAGCTGGGAGGATGGAGTGAGGGGCATCATGCACAGGGCTGGGAAGCTGGAAGGCTGGGGTGAGGGGGCACCATGCACAGGGCTGGGAAGCTGGAAGGCTGGGGTGAGGGGGCACCATGCATTGGGCTGGGGTACTTGGAGGCTGAATGAGGGGCACCATTCACTGGGCTGAGGAGCTGGGAGGATGGGATGAGCGGCTCCATTGCAGTGGGCTTGGGAGCTGGGGTGAGGGACACTACGTACTGGGGTGGGAGGATGGGGTGAGGGGCACCATGCACTGGGCTGAATGGCAAGGGTAAGGAGCATGAAATTCTGGCCTGGGGTTAGGATGAGGGGCAATATGCACTGGGCTGAGGGGATGGGGTGAGGGGCATCATGCACTGGGCTTAGAGGAGGGCTGGGGTGATGGATGCTATGCATTGTGTTGGGGGATGTAATGAATGGTGTCATGCACTGGGTCGATGGGCCGAGGTGACGGGTACCTTTCACTGGGCTGGGAGGTTAGAGTAAGTGGCCTCATACCCTGGGCTGGGGGATGGGGTGAGGGGCAACATGCACTGAACTGGGGACCACCATGCAATGGGCTGGAGGATGGCGTGAGGGGCACCATACACGGGGTTGGGGATGGGGTGACGGCACTATACAAAGGACTGGGGGGGGGGGCACAGATGAGGAGCACCATGTCCTGGGCTCAGGAACTGGGGTGAGGGGCATTATGCACTGGGCTGGGGGATGGGGTGAGGAGCACCATGTTGGGGAGCTGGCGGGCACCATGCACTTGACTTGGGAGCTGGGGGCACTGTGCTCTGGGCTGGGGGCTTAAGTGAGGGGGATCATGCGCCAGGCTGGGGAGGTGGGGAACTGAGTGCACCATGCACTGGGCTGAGGGGCGAGGTGATGGGCATATGCCCATCCGCTGGGCGTGAGGATAGGGCGAGGGGCACCATAAACTGGGCTGGGAAGCTGGGGGCACCTTGCTCTGGGCTGAGGGCCTGGATGAGGGGCACCATGCACTGGGCTGGGGAGCTGTTGGCCCCATGCACTGGGCTGGGGGTGAGGTGGTAGGTATGATACACTGGGCGTGAGGATGGTGTGAGGGGCACCATGCACTGGGCTGGGGAGCTGGGGATACCATACTCTGGGCTGGGGGCTTGGATGAAAGGCATCATGCATTGGGCTGGGGGCTTGGATGAAGGGCACCATGCATTGGGCTGGGGTTTTGGTGATGGGCATCATGCACTGGTCATGAGGATGAGGTGAGGGGCACCATGCACTGGGCTGGGGTTGTGGTGATGGGCATCATGTACTGGGCTGGGGTTGTGGTGATGGGCATCATGCACTGGGCTGGGGTTGTGGTGATGGGCACCATGCACTGGGCTGGGGTTGTGGTGATGGGCACCATGCACTGGGCTGGGGTTGTGGTGATGGGCACCATGCACTGGGCTGGGGTTGTGGTGATGGGCATCATGCACTGGGCGTGAGGATGAGGTGAGGGGGCACCATGCACTGGGCTGGGGTTGTGGTGATGGGCATCATGCACTGGGCGTGAGGATGAGGTGAGGGGCACCATGCACTGGGCTGGGGTTGTGGTGATGGGCATCATGCACTGGGCTGGGGTTGTGGTGATGGGCACCATGCACTGGGCTGGGGTTGTGGTGATGGGCATCATGCACTGGGCTGGGGTTGTGGTGATGGGCATCATGCACTGGGCTGGGGTTGTGGTGATGGGCACCATGCACTGGGCTGGGGTTGTGGTGATGGGCATCATGCACTGGGCTGGGGTTGTGGTGATGGGCACCATGCACTGGGCTGGGGTTGTGGTGATGGGCACCATGCACTGGGCTGGGGTTGTGGTGATGGGCACCATGCACTGGGCTGGGGTTGTGGTGATGGGCACCATGCACTGGGCTGGGGTTGTGGTGATGGGCATCATGCACTGGGCTGGGGTTGTGGTGATGGGCACCATGCACTGGGCTGGGGTTGTGGTGATGGGCATCATGCACTGGGCTGGGGTTGTGGTGATGGGCACCATGCACTGGGCTGGGGTTGTGGTGATGGGCACCATGCACTGGGCTGGGGTTGTGGTGATGGGCAACATGCACTGGGCTGGGGTTGTGGTGATGGGCACCATGCACTGGGCTGGGGTTGTGGTGATGGGCACCATGCACTGGGCTGGGGTTGTGGTGATGGGCACCATGCACTGGGCTGGGGTTGTGGTGATGGGCATCATGCACTGGGCTGGGGTTGTGGTGATGGGCACCATGCACTGGGCTGGGGTTGTGGTGATGGGCACCATGCACTGGGCTGGGGTTGTGGTGATGGGCATCATGCACTGGGCGTGAGGATGAGGTGAGGGGGCACCATGCACTAGTAACGAGTTACGTCACATGAAGGAGCTTGTTAACGGTTACCCGCTCCTCCTCCAGGCTATACAGTGGTGCCCTGCGATGCTTGTTGTTGGTGAGAGTGTTGGAGAGTGTGGCCGGCTACTGTTGGTGGTGGTGGAGGGCGTCGCCATCACCAGAATACGACCACGGCCGTGAGAGGGCTGCTGGAGATGTGTCTGTCTCACAACAACGTTCAGCCATGTTGGGTCTCTCTCTCTCTCTCTCTCTCTCTCTCTCTCTCTCTCTCTCTCTCTCTCTCTCTCTCTCTCTCTCTCTCTCTCTCTCTCTCTCTCTCTCTCGTCCCGCCATTTCCTCCCACTGGCCCCCGGGGCTAGGGGCTAGTGGCTAGTGTCGGGCGGGGCTAGTGGCTGGTGGCGGGCGGGGCTAGTGACTAGGGGCAGGCCGGGCCGTGCTACACACACGGTCATGGTAGACGCAGGAGAAACATCTGTTGCTCTTCCCTGGCATTTCCTGTGGCTGGTCGCATGACCTGCTCCTGCTGCATGACGGAGCGCTCAACCCTCTACCTACCAAGTCATGACACCTCATGACACCAGCCCCGTCCTCTCATTGTCATAAAAAATGCTCCGTCATGACACCATATGACACAATATGTCTTCTCTCTCGTCCTGTTTGACTGTATCATACACTTGGGGTTCAGACCATCCTACAGCCGGGTTCAGACCATCCTACAGCCGGGTTCAGACCATCCTACAGCCGGGTTCAGACCATCCTACAGACGGGGATTTAGACCATCCTACACCCGAGGTTCAGATCACCCTACAGACAGGGTTCAGACTATCCTACACCCGGGGTTCAGACCATCCTACACCCATATTTCATATCATCCTACACCCGAGGTTCAGACTATCCTACAGCCGGGGCTCAGATTATTCTACACCTGGAGTTCAAACCATCCTACTCCCGTATTTCATACAACCCTACACCCAAGATCCATACCATCCTACACCAGGAGTTTAAACCATCTTACATACGGGGTTCAGGCTATTTTACACCTGGGGTTCAAACCATTTTACAACCAAGGTTCACACGATCATGAACCCTGAGTTGATACCATATTACACCAGGAGTTAAAGCCATCCTACACCAGTGGTACATACCATCCTACACCAGGGGTTCAGACCATCTTAAACCAGTAGTTCAGGCAAGGGGTTTTAGACCATCCAACAGCCGGGATTCAGGAAATCAAACGCCCAAGTTTCAGACAATCCTACACCCGGGGTTAAGACCATCCTAACCTTGAAGTTCAGAACGCTTACGGTCAGGGTTCAGACCATCCGATGCCAGGAGTTCAGGCCATAATGCAACCGAGGTTCAGACAATCCTACACCCGGGTTTCAGACCATCCTACACCCAGAATTCAAATCATTTTATATCTGGGGTTTAGACCATTCTACAACCGAAGCTCAGACCATCATGGACCCGGAGTTCATACCATTCTACACCAGGGGTTCAAACCATCCCACACCCGAGGTTCATACCATTCTGCGCCTTGGATTCAGACCATCCAACACACAGGGATCATGCCATACAACAGCTAAAGTTCAAGCTATCCTACACCCGGGTTTCAGACCATTCTACATCCAGGGTTCAGGCCATCCTACACCCGGAGTTCAGACCATCCTACACCTGAGGCTCAGACCATCCTACACCTGAGGTTCAGACCATCCTACAACAGGGGTTCAGACAATCCGGGGTTCAGACCATTCTACACCTGAGGTTTAGACCATCCTACACCCGAGGTTCAGAGTATCCTACACCCGGGAGTCAAAGTATATCACACTCGGATTTCAGAGCATCCTAAACCCAGGGTTCAGACCATCTTCCATCCGGACTTCATACCATCCTACTCAGAGGGCGCATACCATACTACAATCAGGGTACGGACCATCCTACACCGGAGGTTCAGATTATCCTACACCCGTGGTTGAGACCGTTCTACACCCATGGTTCATAAAATCCCACGCATAGAGGTTCAAATCATTCTACAATAGGGGTTCAGACAATCCTACACCAGGGATCCAGACCATCCTCCACCAGGGGTTCAGACTATCTTACGAAAGGTTTCAGCCTATTATACACTCAGATTCACACCCTCCTACACCAGGGGTTCAAATCATCCTACACACGAAGTTCATACCATTCTACACCTGGGGTTCAGACCATTATACACCCGGACTTGACTCCATCCTACACACAGGGATCATACCAATCAACAGCTGAATTTCAGTCTATCCTACACCCGTGGTTCAGACCATCCTAAACCCGGAATTTATACCATCCTACACAATTCAAGTCACCCTACACCCAGGATTAGACCATCCTACTTGGGATTTAAACCATTCTACCTGGGGTTTAGACCAACCTAAACCAGGGTTTTAGAGCATCCTACACCCAAGATTCAGAGCATCCTACACCCAGGGTTCAGACCATCCTACACACAGGAACCATACCATACTAAACCCAGGGTTCAGACCATCGTATACCCGAGGTTCAGACACTTATGGTTTACATCATTCTACACCCGAGGTTCAGAACATCATACACCCAGGGTTCAAACCATTCTACATATGGAGTTCAGACAATCTTACATTAGGGGTTCAGAAAATCCTACACCAGGGGTTCAGTCTATCCTACACCCAGGGTTCAAACCATTCTACATATGGAGTTCAGGCAATCTTACATTAGGGGTTCAGAAAATCCTACACCAGGGGTTCAGTCTATCCTACACCCAGGGTTCAAACCATTCTATATATGGAGTTCAGACAATCATACATTAGGAGTTTAGAAAATCCTACACCCGAAGTTCAGAACACCCTACACCCAGGGTTCAAACCATTCTACATATGAAGTTTAGACAATCTCATATTAGGGGTTTAGAAAATCCTACACCAGGGGTTCAGTCTATCCTACACCCGGGGTTCAGACCGTTTTACATCAAGCTTGCATACCATCTTACATCCGGTGGTCAAACCATTCTCCACCCGGACTTCATACCATCTTACACACCTGGACCATACCATCCTACTGCTGAGGCTTAGGTTATCCCACACCTGGGATTCAGACCATCCTACAACTTAGGTTCAGACCATCCTATAGCCGGAATTAAGGCCATCGCCAGATCCGGAGTTTAGATGATCCTATACTCTTGGCTCACACCATCCTACACCTAGGGTTCAGGGTATCGTACACAGGTGGTTCAGGCCTCCTACACCCGGAGTTCATACCATCTTTCACTCAGGATTCTGGTCATCCTACACACGAGGTGCACACCATCCTAACCCAAGTTTCAGACCATCGTACACCCGGGATTCAGGCCATCCTCACCCTGCGTTCAGACCATCAAATAACCGTTCAAATCATCGTATATCCGAGTTCAAACCATCCTATAATCAAAGTTCTGACCATTATACAACTGGATTTTAGATCATCCTAGAGTTCATGTTCAGGCCATCCTATAACCGGGGTTTAGACGATTCTAAACCCCTAGTGAAGACCATCCTACGCCCGGGCTCCGACCATCATAAACCCAGAGCTCAGACCATCTTACACACGAGGTTAAGACCATCTTACACCCTGGGTTCATACCATCCTGCACCCGAGGTTCAAGCTAATCTCTACTCAAATTTCAGGCCATCCCACAATCGTGGTTCATACCATCCTAAACCTGGAGTTAATACCATCCTACATCCGGGTTTAAGACTACTTTAATCCTGAGGTCCAAACCATCCTACACCAGTAGGTTAGGCCATCCAACACCCATAATTCAGACCATCCTATATATCATTTTACACCAAGGGTTCAGACCATACACGCGGTTCACATCATCCTACACCCGGAGTTCAGGCCATTCTACCACTGGGGCTCAGATCATCTTACATTGGAGTTCAGACCATCCTATGGACGTGGTTCACACAATCCTACACCCGTGGTTCTCACAATCCTACACCCGTGGTTCATATAATCCTACACCCGTGGTTCACACAATCCTACACCCGTGGTTCCCACAATCCTACACCCATGGTTCACACAATCCTACACCCGTGGTTCACATAATCCTACACCCGTGGTTCACACATCCTACACCCGTGGTTCACACAATCCTACACCTATGGTTCACACAATCCTACACCCGTGGTTCACACAATCGTACATCCGTGTTTCACACAATCGTACACCCGTGGTTCACACAATCCTACACCCGTGGTTCTCACAATCCTACACCCGTGGTTCACACAATCCTACACCGTGGTTCTCACACTCGTACACCCGTGGTTCACACAATCCTACACCAGTGGTTCTCACAATCCTACACCCGTGGTTCACACAATCCTACACCCGTGGTTCACACAATCGTACACCTATGGTTCACACAATCCTACACCCGTGGTTCTCACAATCCTACACCAGTGGTTCACACAATCCTACACCCGTGGTTCTCACAATCCTACACCCGTGGTTCAGACAATCCTACACCCGTGGTTCTCACAATCTTACACCCGTGGTTCACACAATCCTACACCCGTGGTTCACACAATCCTACACCCGTGGTTCTCACAATCCTACACCCGTGGTTCACACAATCCTACACCCGTGGTTCTCACAATCCTACACCCGTGGTTCACACAATCCTACACCCGTGGTTCTCACAATCCTACACCCGTGGTTCACACAATCCTACACCCGTGGTTCACACAATCCTACACCCGTGGTTCTCACAATCCTACACCCGTGGTTCAGACAATCCTACACCCGTGGTTCTCACAATCCTACACCCGTGGTTCAGACAATCCTACACCCGTGGTTCTCACAATCCTACACCCGTGGTTCACACAATCCTACACCCGTGGTTCTCACAATCCTACACCCGTGGTTCACACAATCCTACACCCGTGGTTCTCACAATCCTACACCCGTGGTTCTCACAATCCTACACCCGTGGTTCTGACAATCCTACACCCGTGGTTCTGAGAATCCTACACCCGTGGTTCCCACAATCCTACACCCGTGGTTCACACAATCCTACACCCGTGGTTCACACAATCCTACACCCGTGGTTCTCACAATCCTACACCCGTGGTTCCCACAATCCTACACCCGTGGTTCACACAATCCTACACCCGTGGTTCACACAATCCTACACCCGTGGTTCACACAATCCTACACCCGTGGTTCTCACAATCCTACACCCGTGGTTCAGACAATCCTACACCCGTGGTTCTCACAATCCTACACCCGTGGTTCACACAATCCTACACCCGTGGTTCTCACAATCCTACACCCGTGGTTCACACAATCCTACACCCGTGGTTCTCACAATCCTACACCCGTGGTTCTCACAATCCTACACCCGTGGTTCCCACAATCCTACACCCGTGGTTCTGAGAATCCTACACCCGTGGTTCCCACAATCCTACACCCGTGGTTCACACAATCCTACACCCGTGGTTCACACAATCCTACACCCGTGGTTCTCACAATCCTACACCCGTGGTTCACACAATCCTACACCCGTGGTTCACACAATCCTACACCCATGGTTCTCACAATCCTACACCCGTGGTTCACACAATCCTACACCCGTGGTTCACAAAATCCTACACCCATGGTTCTCACAATCCTACACCCGTGGTTCAGATTCTTTACCTGGGCTCAGACTATCCTGCTGCCTGTAGTCAAACCACCTAACATCCAGGGTTCAGACCATTCCCGTAGGGTTCAAATGAATCTCTACTCGCAGTTCAGACCATCCTACACTCGGGGTTCAGGCCATCCTACACTCGGGGTTCAGGCCATCCTACACTCGGGGTTCAGGCCATCCTACACCCAGGGGATCAGACCGTCCTACACTATCATAAAACTGGAATTCCATTCAAATCTGCACCCGGGTTTCAGACCATCTTACACCCCGGGGTTCAGACCATCTTACACCCCGGGGTTCAGACCATCTTACACCCCGGGGTTCAGACCATCTTACACCCCGGGGTTCAGACCATCTTACACCCCGGGTTTCAGACCATCTTACACCCCGGGTTTCAGACCATCTTACACCCCAGGTTCATACTGGGAGGTTAATCAAAGTGTAATGTGCTACATATACACTGAGCGTTACTTAAGGCTGTGTTACGTTACGTTACTAAAAGGCTTTTGGGTGTTATTTAAAGGCTCTGGGCGACATCTAAATGGAAGCGTTACATAACATTATCATCAAGTACTATACTGCAGGATTTGATAACACGAGACTGTTACTTAACCTGGTGAAGTGATTACCTCTCTTGGTAATTACCTCTCTTGGTAATCACCTCTCTTGGTAATCACCTCTTGGTAATTACCTCTCTTGGTAATTACCTCTCTTGGTAATCACCTCTCTTGGTAATTACCTCTTGGTAATTACCTCTCTTGGTAATTACCTCTCTTGGTAATCACCTCTTGGTAATTACCTCTCTTGGTAATCACCTCTCTTGGTAATCACCTCTTGGTAATTACCTCTCTTGGTAATTACCTCTCTTGGTAATCACCTCTCTTGGTAATTACCTCTTGGTAATTACCTCTCTTGGTAATTACCTCTCTTGGTAATCACCTCTCTTGGTAATCACCTCTTGGTAATTACCTCTCTTGGTAATTACCTCTCTTGGTAATCACCTCTCTTGGTAATTACCTCTCTTGGTAATTACCTCTCTTGGTAATCACTTCTCTTGGTAATTACCTCTCTTGGTAATTACCTCTCTTGGTAATCACCTCTCTTGGTAATTACCTCTTGGTAATTACCTCTCTTGGTAATTACCTCTCTTGGTAATCACTTCTCTTGGTAATTACCTCTCTTGGTAATCACTTCTCTTGGTAATTACCTTCTTGGTAATCACCTCTCTTGGTAATTACCTCTCTTGGTAATTACCTCTCTTGGTAATCACTTCTCTTGGTAATACCTCTCTTGGTAATCACCTTCTCTGGTACTTACCTCTCTTGGTAATCACTTCTCTTGGTAATTACCTCTCTTGGTAATCACTTCTCTTGGTAATTACCTTCTTGGTAATCACCTCTCTTGGTAATTACCTCTCTTGGTAATCACTTCTCTTGGTAATTACCTCTCTTGGTAATCACTTCTCTTGGTAATTACCTTCTTGGTAATCACCTCTCTTGGTAATTACCTCTCTTGGTAATCACTTCTCTTGGTAATTACCTCTCTTGGTAATCACTTCTCTTGGTAATTACCTTCTTGGTAATCACCTCTCTTGGTAATTACCTCTCTTGTAATCACCTTCTCTGGTAATCACTTCTCTTGGTAATTACCTCTCTTGGTAATCACTACTCTTGGTAATTACCTCTTTGGTAATCACCTCTCTTGGTAAATTACTCTCTTGGTAATTACCTCTCTTGGTAATCACCTCTCTTGGTAATTACCTCTCTTGGTAATCACTTCTCTTGGTAATTACCTTCTTGGTAATCACCTCTCTTGGTAATTACCTCTCTTGGTAATTACCACTCTTGGTAATCACCTCTCTTGGTAATTACCTCTCTTGGTAATTACCTCTCTTGGTAATTACCTCTCTTGGTAATTACCTCTCTTGGTAATCACCTCTCTTGGTAATTACCTCTCTTGGTAATTACCTCTCTTGGTAATCACCTCTCTTGGTAATTACCTCTCTTGGTAATTACCTCTCTTGGTAATTACCTCTCTTGGTAATTACCTCTCTTGGTAATCACTCTCTTGGTAATTACCTCTCTTGGTAATCTACCTCTCTTGGTAATTACCTCTCTTGGTAATTACCTCTCTTGGTAATCACCTCTCTTGGTAATCACTTCTCTTGGTAATTACCTCTCTTGGTAATCACCTCTCTTGGTAATCACCTCTCTTGGTAATTACCTCTCTTGGTAATTACCTCTCTTGGTAATCACCTCTCTTGGTAATCACCTCTTGGTAATCACCTCTCTTGGTAATCACCTCTCTTGGTAATCACCTCTCTTGGTAATCACGTCTCTTGGTAATTACCTCTCTGTAATCACGTCTCTTGGTAATTACCTCTCTTAGTAATCACCTCTCTTGGTAATTACCTCTCTTGGTAATTACCTCTCTTGGTAATTACCTTTCTAGGTAATTACCTCTCTTGGTAATCACTTCTCTTGGTAATTACCTCTCTTGGTAATCACTTCTCTTGGTAATCACTTCTCTTGGTAATCACCTCTCTTGGTAATTACCTCTCTTGTTAATCACGTCTCTTGGTAATTACCTCTCTTGGTAATCACTTCTCTTGGTAATCACTTCTCTTGGTAATTACCTCTCTTGGTAATCACGTCTCTTGGTAATTACCTCTCTTGGTAATCACTTCTCTTGGTAATTACCTCTCTTGGTAATCACCTCTCTTAGTAATTACCTTTCTTGGTAATTACCTTCTTGGTAATTACCTCTTGGTAATTACCTCTCTTGGTAATCACCTCTCCTAGTAATTACCTCTCTTGGTAATCACCTCTCTTGGTAATTACCTTCTTGGTAATCACCTCTCTTGGTAATTACCTCTCTTGGTAATTACCTCTCTTGGTAATCACCTCTCTTGGTAATTACCTCTCTTGGTAATCACCTCTCTTGGTAATCACCTCTCTTGATAATTACCTCTCTTGGTAATTACCTCTCTTGGTAATCACTTCTCTTGGTAATCACCTCTCTTGGTAATTACCTCTCTTGGTAATTACCACTCTTGGTAATCACTTCTCTTAGTAATCACCTCTCTTGGTAATCACCTCTCTTGGTAATTACCTTCTTGGTAATCACCTCTCTTGGTAATTACCTCTCTTGGTAATTACCTCTCTTGGTAATCACCTCTCTTGGTAATTACCTCTCTTGGTAATCACCTCTCTTAGTAATTACCTCTCTTGGTAATCACTTCTCTTGGTAATTACCTTCTTGGTAATTACCTCTCTTGGTAATCACCTCTCTTGGTAATTACCTTCTTGGTAATTACCTGTCTTAGTAATCACCTCGTTCCGTGATAATGGCTGGTGTGTGAGGAACCAGCTTGTTCAGCCAAGTTTACCAAAACAAAAACATGATTCCAAAGATCATGTAAACATCTACACTCACAAATCTTGTAAGATATATGATTACTCACAAAAGTTTCTCAAGATATATATTTATTTGATAGATACAATAGGCAATTTTAACATAAATTTATAATAGATACTCACATAAATGATACTCACAACATATACCCAAAACAGATACTCAAAATAGATACTCACAATAGAAACTCAACAGATATTCACAAAAGATACCCACAATAGATACTCTTATGATAGACAATAAGTATAGATATTCACATGATATATACTCATAATAAAAATTCACATGATAGATACTCACGATATATACTCATAATAGATAATCATTATAGATACTCATAACAGATACACGTAGTAGATACAACATATACAACAGATACTACTAATTGATACTCACAATAGATACATACATGGATACTTACAACAGATATTCACAAAAGATACTCATAAAAGATACTCACATAATAGATACTCATAAAAGCTATTTACAATGAATGCTCACCATAGACACTCGCTTAATAGAAACTCTCGAGATACTTACAATTGCTATTGAAAATAGTTGCTCACAATAGACATTCATACGATAGACATTCTCAACAGATATTGGCTAGAGATACTCATGCAACACTCACATTAGATATTCACGATAGATGTTCATATACTAGATACACAATACATACTTCCAATAGATACTCACATAATAGATACTCAAAATAGATGCTCACAATAGACACTGATATGATAGATAGTCACATGATATATACACACAATAGATATTCACACAGCAGATATTCACAATAGATACTCATATTAAAGATACTTATATAATAAGTATTCATAATACTTATATAATAAGTATTCATAATAGATTCGCACAATAGATCCGCACTCAGTAGATACACACAATAATACATATTCACATAATAGATGCTCAAAATAGATATTCGCATAATAGACACTCACTATAGATACTCACATAATAGATACAATAGATATTCACGTAAGAGATGCTCACGAAATAGATACTCATAATAGATATTCACAACAGATACTCACACAAGAGACACTCAAACAAGAGGTACAATAGATGCCCACATAATAGGTACTCACAACAGATTCTCATGTAATAGATGCTCACTCATTAAGTACTTACAATAGATATCGATAATAGATATTCACACCAGAGATACCCATACTACATACTCACACAGGAGATACTTACACTACATACTCACAAAAGAGATACCCACAATTGATACAAAATAGATACTCGATAGGTACTCACAAAAGATACAATAGGTTCTAGCACAGGAGATACTCTAAAAAGATACTCACTCAATTGATCCTCATAATAGACACTCATTTGAAAGATATTCACGGTAGATATTCTTAATAGATACTTACACAAGAGATACTCAAAATAGATACTCACAATCGCTACTCACAATAAACATTCATATGATAGATACTCAGAATATCCATATTCACGTAATATATACTCACATGATAGATACTCATCAAAGATACGTACAGTAGATACTCATACAGTATATACTAACAAAACAAACTCGCACAAAAAGTACTCACAAAACTTACTCATACACTAGATACACAAGAGATACTCACAAGAAATACTCACACAAGAGACACTCACAAAAGACACACGATAGATACTCATATTATAGATACTCACATAAGAGACTCACAATAGTAACTAACATAATACATACACAAGAGATACTCAAAATAAATACTTACACAATAGATACTCACACAAGAGATAGTCACACAAGAGACACTCACAACAGATCTTCACACAATACTTACACAATAGATACTCACACAAGAGATAGTCACACAAGAGACACTCACAGCAGATCCTCACACAATAGATAATCACATAACAGATACTCAAACAAGAGGCACTCATAATACTTACTCAAACAATATATACAAAAGAGATACTCACAATTAATGTTCACACAATAGATACTCAAGATAGATACTCACACAAGAGCTAGTCACATGATACATACTTACACAAGGGATACACACAATAGATACTCACACAGGAGATACTCACAGTACATGCTCAAACAATAGATGCTCAATCAATACGTATTCATAATAGATATTCACATAATAGATACAATAGATACTCGCGTAATTGAAACTCACAATAGATACTCATATAATAAACACTCACCATATACTCAAAATTGATACTCAAAATAGCTACTTACAATAGACACTCATATGATTGAATAATCTTAATAGATAAACACAATAGATACTCACATAATAGATGCTCATAATAGATATTCACTATAGATACTCACATATTAGATACTTACATAAGATATACTCGCAATACATACTAATATAGTAGATACACAATACATGTTCACAATAGATACAATAGATTCTCACACAATAGCCACTCACATGATAGATACTCACTATAAATACGCATATAGTAGATATTCACAATGATACTCATATTAGAGATAGTCAAACAATACATACTCATAATAGGCTATCACAATAAATACTCATACAATAGATATATACATAGACACTCACGTAATAGATACTCACAATAGAGCCTCTAATGATAGATATTCACACAAGAGATACATGACAAAAACTCACAATAGATACTCACAAAAAAGATAATCATGTAAGAGACAATATAGTTCCTCACATAATATATACTCATACAATAGATACTCAAAATAGATGCTTACATGATATATACTTAAAATAGATACTAATATAATAGGTACTCACAGTAGATACTAACAGTAGATACTCACACAAGAGATACTCACCATAGATTCTCACACAACTGATACTCACAATAGATACTCAAATGACCGCCCACCCCAGCAGCCCCACGCCCACACCCCAGGAACCACATGAGCATCATCCTAGCAGCCACACGCCCACACCCCAGGAACCATATGAGCACCACCCCAGCAGCCCCACGCCCAGACTCCAGGAACAACATGAGAATCACCCCAGCTGTTCCACGCCCACACCCCAGGAACTACATGAACATCATCCCAGCAGCCCCACGCCCACACCCAAGGAACCACATGAGCATCATCCCAGCAGCCACACGCCCACACTCAAGAAACCACATGAGCGTCATCCCAGCAGCCCCATTCCCACACTCCAGGAACCACATAAGCATTACCCCAGCAGCCCCATGCTCACACTCCAGGAACCACATGAGCATCGCCCCAGCAACCCCCCGACCACACTCCAGGAACCATATGAGCATCATCTCAGCAACCCCACGCCCACACTCCAGGAACCATATGAGCATCACCCCAGCAATTCCACGCCCACACTCCAGGAACCACATGAACATCATCCCAGCAGCTCCACGCCCACACTCCAGGAACCACATAAGCATCACCCAAGCAGCCCCACGCCCACACTCCAGGAACCACATGAACATCATCCCAGCAACCCCACGCCCACACTCCAGGAACCACATGAGCATCACCCCAGCAGTTCCACGCCCACACCCCAGGAACTACATGAACATCATCCCAGCAGCCCCACGCCCACACCCAAGGAACCACATGAGCATCATCCCACCAGCCACACGCCCACACTCAAGAAACCACATGAGCATCATCCCACCAGCCCCACGCCCACACTCCAGGAACCACATAAACATCACCCCAACAGCCCCACGCCCACACTCCAGGAACCACATGAACATCACCCGAGCAATTCCACGCCCACACTCCAGGAACTACATGAACATCATCCCAACAGCCCCACTTCCACACTCCAGGAACCACATGAACATCGTCTCAGCAACCCCACACCCACACTCCAGAAACCACATGAGCATCACCCGAACAATTCCACGCCCACGCTCCAGGAACCGCATGAACATCATCCCAGCAGCCCCACGCCCACTCTCCAGGAACCACATAAGCATCACCCAAGCAGCCCCACGCCCACACTCCAGGAACCACATGAACATCATCCCAGCAACCCCACGCCCACACTACAGGAACCACATGAGCATCACCCCAACAGCCCCACGCCCACACTCCAGGAACCACATGAACATCATCCCAGCAACCCCACGCCCACACTCCAGGAACCACATGAGCATCACCCCAGCAATTCCACGCCCACACTCCAGGAGCCATATGAACATCATCCCAGCAGCTCCACGCCCACACTCCAGGAACCACATGAGCATCACCCAAGCAGCCCCACGCCCACACTCCATGAACCACATGAGTATCATCCCAGCAGCCCCACGCCCACACTCCAGAAACCACATGATAATCACCCGAACAATTCCACGCCCACGCTCCAGGAACCACATGAACATCACCCCAGCAGCCCCACGTCCACACTCCAGGAACCACATGAGCATCATCCCAGCAGCCACACGCCCACACTTAAGAAACCACATGAGCATCATCCCAGCAGCCCCACGCGCACACTCTAGGAACCACATGAGCATCACCCCAGCTGTTCCACGCCCACACCCCAGGAACTACATGAACATCATCCCAGCAGCCCCACGCCCACACCCAAGGAACCACATGAGCATCATCCCACCAGCCACACGCCTACACTCAAGAAACCACATGAGCATCATCCCACCAGCCCCACGCCCACACTCCAGGAACCACGTAAGCATCACCCTAGCAGCCCCACGCCCACACTCCAGGAACCACATGAGCATCACCCGAGCAATTCCACGCCCACACTCCATGAACCACATGAACATCATCCCAGCAGCCCCACTTCCACACTCCAGGAACCACATGAGCATCACCCGAACAATTCCACGCCCACGGTCCAGGAACCACATGAACATCACCCCAGCAGCCCCACGTCCACACTCCAGGAACCACATGAGCATCACCCCAGCAGCCCAACGCCCACACCCCAGGAAGCACATGAGCATCACCCCAGCAGCCCCACGCCCACACTTAAGGAACCATATGACCAACATCCCAGCAGCCCCACGCCCACACTCCAGGAACCATATGACCACCACCAAAGCAGCCCTACCCCCAGTGGCAACACACCTACAATCCAGGAACCACATGACTATAATCCCAACAGCCCCACGCCCACACCCTAGGAACCACATGACCACCATTCCAGCAGCCCCACGCCCACACCCTAGGAACCACATGACCACCATTCCAGCAGCCCCACGCCCTCAACCCAGGAACCATATGACCAACATCCCAGCAGCCCCACGCCGACATACCAGGAGCCACATGACCACCTTCCCAGCAGCCCCACGCCCACATCCCAGGAACCACATGACCACCATCCCTCAGCCCCACGCCTACAACCCAGGAGCCACATGACCACCATCCCAGCAGCCCCACGCCTACACCCCAGGAACCACATGACCACCACCAAACCGGCCCTACCCCCAGTGGCACCACATCCACATCCCAGGAACTACATGACCACCATCCCAGCAGCCCCACGCCCACACCCCAGGAACCACATGACCACCGCACCAGCGGCCCCACGTTTACATCCCAGGAACCACATGACCACCAACACAGCAGCTCCACGCCCACATCCCAGGAACCACATGATCACACCCCAGCAGCCCCACGCCTACATCCCAGGAACCACATGACCACCATCGCAGCAGCCCCACGTTTACATCCCAGGAACCACATGACAACCATCCCAGCAGCCTCACGCCTACATCCCAGGAAGCACATGACCACCATCCCAACAATTCCACGCCTACATCCCAGGAACCACATGACCACCATCCCAGCAGCCCCACGCCCACACCCCAGGAGCTACATGACTACCATCCCAGTAGCCCCACGCCCACACCTCAGGAACCACACGACCACCATGACAGCAGCCCCACGAAAACACCCCAGGAGCCACATGACCACTATCCCAGCAGCCCCTCGCCCACACCCCAGGAACCACATGACCACCATCCCAGCAGTCCCACGCCCACACCCCAGGACCCACACGACCACCATGACAGCAGCCAAACGCCCACATCCCAGGAACCACATGACCACCATCCCAGCAGCCCCACGCCCTCACCTCAGGAACCACATGACCACCGTCCCAGTAGCCCCACGCCCACACCCCAGGAACCACATGACAACCACCCAAGCAGCGCCACGCCCACACCTCAGGAACCACATGACCACCATCCCAGCAGCCCCGACCATGACCCCAGCAGCGCCACGCCCACACCTCAGGAACCACATGACCACCATCCCAGCAGCCCCACGCCCACATCCCAGGAACTACATGACCACCATCCCAGCAGCCCCACGCCCTCACCTCAGGAACCACATGACCACCGTCCCAGTAGCCCCACGCCCTCACCCCAGGAACCACATGACTACCATCCCAGCAGCCCCACGCCCACACCCCAGGAACTACATGACCACCATCCCAGCAGCCCCACGCCCACACCCCAGAAATCACATGACCACCATCCCAGCGGCCCCACACCCACATCCCAGGAACTACATGACCACCATCCCAGCAGCCCCACGCCCTCACCTCAGGAACCACATGACCACCGTCCCAGTAGCCCCACGCCCTCACCCCAGGAACCACATGACTACCATCCCAGCAGCCCCACACCCACATCCCAGGAACTACATGACCACCATCCCAGCAGCCCCTCGCCCACACCCCAGGAACCACATGACTATCACCCCCAGCGGCACCAAACCGAAACCCCAGGAACCACATGACCACCATCCTAGCTGCCCAACGACCACATCCCAGTAACCACATGACCACTATCCCAGCAGCCCCACGCCCACATCCCAGGAATCATATGACCACCATCCCAGCAGCCCTACTCCCACATCTCAGGAACCACAAGACCAGCACCCCAGCAACCCCACGCCCACAGCCCACGAACCAAATAATAAGTACCCCAGCAGCCCCAAGTCCACATCCCAGGAACCACCGCAACACCACCCAAGCGGCCCTGCGCCCCCACCCTAGGAACCACATGACCACCACCACAACAGTCCCACGCCTCCCAACCCCCCAGGAACCACATGACAACCACCCCAGCGGCCTCACACCCACATACCAGGAACCACACGACCACCACCACAGTAACTCTAAATCCACGCCCACACCCCAGGAACCACATGACAACCACCACAGTAACTCCACGCCCACACCCCAGGAACCTCATGAACGCCATCCCAGCTGCAGCACGCCCACATCCCAGGAACCACATGACCACAACCCCAGTGGCCCCACTCCGATATCCCAGAAACCAACAGACCACCACCCCAGTGATCCCACTTCCACATCTCATAAACCACTGGCACACCATCACTGCAGGCCCACGCCCAGTTCCCAGAAACCACCGGAGACCAACCCAGTGGCCTCACGCCGACACCCCAGGAACCGCATGGCCACCACCCCAGCAGCCCCACAACCACACCCCAGGAACCACATAATCACCACCCCAGCAGCCCCACACCCACACCCCAGGAACCACATGACCACCACCCAGCAGCCCCACACCCACACCCCAGGAACCACATGACCACCACCCCAGCAGCCCCACACCCACACCCCAGGAACCACATGACCACCACCCCAGCAGCCCCACACCCACACCCCAGGAACCACATGACCACCACCCCAGCAGCCCCACACCCACACCACAGGAACCACATGACCACCACCCCAGCAGCCCCACGCCCACACCCCAGGAACCACATGACAACCACCCCAGCAGCCCCACGCTCACACCCCAGGAACCACATGACAACCACCCCAGCAGCCCCACGCTCACACCCCAGGAACCACATGACAACCACCCCAGCAGCCCCACGCGTCACACCCCAGGAACTACATGATTACCACGCCAGCAGCTCCACGCCCACACCCCAGGAACTACATGACCACCACCCCAGCAGCTCCACGCCCTCACCCAGGAACCACATGACCACCACCCCAGCAGCTCCACGCCCTCACCCCAGGAACCACATGACCACCACCCCAGCAGCTCCACGCCCACACCCCAGGAACTACATGACCACCACCCCAGCAGCTCCACGCCCTCACCCCAGGAACCACATGACCACCACCCCAGCAGCTCCACGCCCTCACCCCAGGAACCACATGACCACCACCCCAGCAGCTCCACGCCCTCACCCCAGGAACCACATGACCACCACCCCAGCAGCCCCCACATGATGATGAAGACCTTTGGTCATGACTGTGGAAGATATTCATCAACAGATGTGACCCAGTGGTCAAACCTCAGTCGTACTTTACATTTTCTTCTCGTGATGGGTGAAGATGGGGAGAGGGGAGGATGGTGGGGCGTGCCAGAAGTCCGCCTGCAGTGTAAACACAGGCTCGCTCGCCTCCTCTACCCCCCCCCCCCCCCCCCCCGCCGGCCATTGCCAGCTGGGCCATTTCTTACATCAATTTCTGGAGATTTCTCTCGTCTCATCATCGGGGGAGATAGTGATAACTGATGCTGGGGGGCCAGGGCCCGCGTCAAGGGGGGAGAAGCTGGCTTGGATGACTCCCAGTAAAAGGAGGAATGAGGGAGTTGTGGGGCGGGTGGGGGGTGGGGCCGCTGGCGGGAACGTTGGGTACAATACTTGTGTCGGGCTCTTCTCCTTACCTCCCCCACCCCCCCCGGGTAACCCCCCTCCCTCACACGTCCCCCACCAGCTATGGTGAATCATGCTTCCCTCTCCCCTTGTACAATGATCTACTAGCCACACTGGTGATCCTGTAATCCCACATACTAGCCCTACTGGTGATCCTATAATCCTAGGTACTAGCCACACTGGTGATCCTGTAATCCTACGTGCTAGCCCCATTGGTGATCCTGTAATCCCACATACTAGCCCTACTGGTGATCACTGGTGATCCTGTAATCCCACATACTAGCCCTACTGGTGATCCTATAATCCTAGGTACTAGCCACACTGGTGATCCTGTAATCCCACATACTAGCCCTACTGGTGATCACTGGTGATCCTGTAATCCCACATACTAGCCCTACTGGTGATCCTATAATCCTAGGTACTAGCCACACTGGTGATCCTGTAATCCCACGTACTAGCCCCATGGGTGATCCTGTAATCCCACATACTAGCCCTACTAGTGATCCTATAGACCTAGGTACCTATAGACCTAGGTACTAGCCCCACTGGTGATCCTGTAATCCCATGTGCTAGCCCCATTGGTGACCCTGTAATCTCACATACTAGCCCTACTGGTGATCCTATAATCCAAGGTACTAGCCCCACTGGTGATCCTGTAATCTCACGTACTAGCTTCATTGGTGATCCTGTGATCCCACATACTAGCCCCACTGGTGATCCTATAGACCTAGGTACTAGCCCCACTGGTGATCTTGTAATCCCACGTACTAGCCCCATGGGTGATCCTGTAATCCCACATACTAGCCCTACTAGTGATCCTATAGACCTAGGTACTAGCCCCACTGGTGATCTTGTAATCCCACGTGCTAGCCCCATTGGTGATCATGCAATCCCACATACTAGCCCTACTTGTGATCCTATAATCCTAGGTACTAGCCCCACTGGTGATCCTGGAATCCCACGCACTAGCCACACTGGTGATCCTTTAATCCCACATACTAGCCCCACTGGTGATCCTGTAATCCCAAATCCTAGCCCTACTGGATCCTGTAATCCCACATACTAGCCCCACTGGTGATCCTGTAATCCCATGTACTAGCCACACTGGTGATCCTGTAATCCCACATACTAGCCCTACTGATGATCCTGTAATCCCACATACTAGCCCCACTGGTGATCCTGTAATCCCACATCCTAGCCCTACTGGATCCTGTAATCCCACATACTAGCCCCACTGGTGATCCTGTAATCCCACATCCTAGCCCTACTGGTGATCCTGTAATCCCACATCCTAGCCCTATAGGTGATCCTATAATCCTAGGTGCTAGCCGCACTGGTGATCCTATAATCCCACATTCTAGCCCAACTGGTGACCTTGTAATCCCATGTACTAGTTCCATGGTGGTCCTGTAATCCCGCCTACAAGCTTCAGTGGTGATTCAGTAAGCCCACATTCTAAACACACTGGAGATCTTGTATTCCCACGTACTGTCCCCATTGGTGATCCTACAATCCCATGTACTAACCTCACTGGTGATCCTGTAATCCTAGTTACTAGTCTCACTGGTGATCCATTAATCATATATATTAGTTCCACTGGTAATGCTGTAATCCACGTACTAATTCCACTGGTGACCTTGTAATCCCATGTACTAGTCCCACTGGTGATCCTGTAATCCTACATACTAGCCCTACTGGTGATCCTGTAATCCTACATACTAGCCCTACTGGTGATCCTGTAATCCTACATACTAGCCCTACTGGTGATCCTGTAATCCCACGTACTAGGCCTATTGAACTGGTGATCTTGTGATCCCACATACAAGTCTCAACGGTGACCCTGTAATCCCATGTACTAACTTCACTGTTGATCCTGTAATTCCCTGTGCTAATTCCACTAGTAAATCCTGAAGTCTAATGTACTATCCCCACTGGCGTTCCTGCAGACCCACGTACTAGCCCACTAGTGATTGTAAAATACCAGTTATTAGCCACACTGGTGATTCGGTGATCCCGCATACTAGCCCCACTGGTGATCCTGTATTCCCACGTTCAAGCTCCACTGGTGATCCTGTAATTCTACGCTCTAGCCCCACTGATACTCCTGTAATCCCACGTACTAGCCCCACTGGTGATCCTCTAATCCTACGTACTAATCCAACTGATTATCATATAATATACCACGTAATAGCCCCATTGGTGATGCAGTAATCCCATATACTACCCTGATGATGATCATGTAATCATACGTACTAAACCCACTGGTGATCCTGTAATCCCATGTACTACCCTGATGATGATCATGTAATCATACGTACTGTAATTCCATGTACTAACCCCACTGGTGACCTTGTAATCCCACTCCTAATTCCATAGGTGATCCTGTAACCTCATATCATAGCCCAAATGGTGATCCTGTAATCCCACTTAATAGCCCCACTTGTCATCCTGTAATCCAACGTACCATACCCACTGGTGATCCTGTATACACACGTACTAACCCCATTGGTGATCCTGTAGTGGTGATTCGGTAATCCCATAAACTAGCCCCATATGTAATCATCTGATCAGACTTACAAGCCACAATGGTGATACGGTAATCCTACATTCTAGCCCCATTGATGATCCTGTAATCCCCCGTACTAGCCCCACTGGTGATGATATAATCACACGTTTTAGCTTCACTGGTGATCCTCTAATCCCTCGCACTCGCCATATTTTTGATCCTGTAATTTCACACTGTAGCCCCACTGGTTATCTGTAATCCTGCGTACTAGCCCCACTGATGATCCTGTAAACCCATGTATAATCCCCACTGGTGATCTAGTATTCGAAGGTTCTACCCCCACTGGTGGTCCTGTAATCCCCCGTATTAGTCCCAGTGGTTACACTGTATTTCTACTTACTAGTGGCATTGATGATCTTATAATCCCAGGTATTAGGCCCACTGGTGATCATGTAATCCCATGCACTCATGCTAGTAGTGATATTGTAATGCAACATACTAGTCACACTCTTGGTTCTGTAGTCCCTAGTACTAGCCTAACTAGGGATCCTGTAATCCCATTTACTAGTCTCACTGGTGAACCTGTGATCCCATGTACTAGTCCCACTGGTGAACCTGTGATCCCACGTACTATCCCCACTGGTGGTCCTGTCATCCCATGTTCTAGCCACATTAGTGATACTTTAATCCCATTATAAGATACATGGTAATCCTTTAATCCCATGTACAATTCCCACTGGTGGTCCTGCAGTTCCCTCCTACCAGCCCCAATGATGATCCTGCAATACCACGTACTGGTCCCATTAGTGATCCTGTAATTCCATATGTTACTACCACTGGTGATAGTGTAATCCCATATGTTACTACCACTGGTGATAGTGTAATCCCATATGTTACTACCACTGGTGATAGTGTAATCCCATATGTTACTACCACTGGTGATAGTGTAATCCCATATGTTACTACCACTGGTGATAGTGTAATCCCATATGATACTGGTGTTCCTGTAATCCCCGTAGTAGTTCAACTGGTGTTCCTGTAATCCCTGTTGTAGTTCAACTGGTGTTCCTGTAATCCCCGTAGTAGTTCAACTGGTGTTTCTGTAATCCCCGTAGTAGTTCAACTGGTGTTCCTGTAATCCCCGTAGTAGTTCAACTGGTGTTCCTGTAATCCCCGTAGTAGTTCAACTGGTGTTTCTGTAATCCCTGTTGTAGTTCAACTGGTGTTCCTGTAATCCCCGTTGTAGTTCAAATGGTGTTCCTGTAATCCCCGTAGTAGTTCAACTGGTGTTCCTGTAATCCCTGTTGTAGTTCAACTAGTGTTCCTGTAATCCCCGTAGTAGTTCAACTGGTGTTCCTGTAATCCCCGTAGTAGTTCAACTGGTGTTTCTGTAATCCCCGTTGTAGTTCAACTGGTGTTTCTGTAATCCCCGTAGTAGTTCAACTGGTGTTCCTGTAATCTCCGTAGTAGTTCAACTGGTGTTCCTGTAATCCCCGTAGTAGTTCAACTGGTGTTCCTGTAATCCCCGTAGTAGTTCAACTGGTGTTTCTGTAATCCCCGTAGTAGTTCAACTGGTGTTCCTGTAATCCCCGTAGTAGTTCAACTGGTGTTCCTGTAATCCCTGTTGTACTTCAACTGGTGTTCCTGTAATCCCCGTAGTAGTTCAACTGGTGTTCCTGTAATCCCTGTTGTAGTTCAACTGGTGTTCCTGTAATCCCCGTAGTAGTTCAACTGGTGTTTCTGTAATCCCCGTAGTAGTTCAACTGGTGTTTCTGTAATCCCCGTAGTAGTTCAACTGGTGTTCCTGTAATCCCTGTTGTAGTTCAACTGGTGTTCCTGTAATCCCCGTAGTAGTTCAACTGGTGTTCCTGTAATCCCCGTAGTAGTTCAACTGGTGTTCCTGTAATCCCCGTAGTAGTTCAACTGGTGTTCCTGTAATCCCTGTTGTAGTTCAACTGGTGTTCCTGTAATCCCCGTAGTAGTTCAACTGGTGTTCCTGTAATCCCTGTTGTAGTTCAACTGGTGTTCCTGTAATCCCCGTAGTAGTTCAACTGGTGTTTCTGTAATCCCCGTAGTAGTTCAACTGGTGTTCCTGTAATCCCTGTTGTAGTTCAACTGGTGTTCCTGTAATCCCCGTAGTAGTTCAACTGGTGTTCCTGTAATCCCTGTTGTAGTTCAACTGGTGTTCCTGTAATCCCCGTAGTAGTTCAACTGGTGTTCCTGTAATCTCCGTAGTAGTTCAACTGGTGTTCCTGTAATCCCCGTAGTAGTTCAACTGGTGTTCCTGTAATCTCCGTAGTAGTTCAACTGGTGTTCCTGTAATCTCCGTAGTAGTTCAACTGGTGTTCCTGTAATCTCCGTAGTAGTTCAACTGGTGTTCCTGTAATCCCCGTAGTAGTTCAACTGGTGTTCCTGTAATCCCTGTTGTAGTTCAACTAGTGTTCCTGTAATCTCCGTAGTAGTTCAACTGGTGTTCCTGTAATCCCCGTAGTAGTTCAACTGGTGTTCCTGTAATCTCCGTAGTAGTTCAACTGGTGTTCCTGTAATCTCCCGTAGTAGTTCAACTGGTGATCATGTAATCCCATCTATCAGCCCCTGTGGTCATCCTGGAATTCCACCTATTAGCCCCAGTGGTGTCCTAATCTCATGTACTAGTCCCACTGCTGATCCTGTAACCCTAGTTACTAGCCTCACTAGTGATCCTGTAATACCACGCATTAGCCCCACGGTGATCCTGTAATCCCACATTTCAGCACAACTGATAATCTTGTAATTCCAGGTAAAAGCCCCACTGATAATCCTGTAATCCCATGTTCTATCCCCACTAGTGATCCCATAATCAAAACGTTCATGCTCTACTGATGATCATGTAATCCCACGTACTGGCCCCGGTGGTGATGTTGTAATCCCACGTACTGGCCCCGGTGGTGATGTTGTAATCCCACGTACTGGCCCCGGTGGTGATGTAATCCCACGTACTGGCCCCGGTGGTGATGTTGTAATCCCACGTACTGGCCCCGGTGGTGATGTTGTAATCCCACGTACTGGCCCCGGTGGTGATGTTGCAATCCCACGTACTGGCCCCGGTGGTGATGTTGCAATCCCACGTACTGGCCCCGGTGGTGATGTTGTAATCCCACGTACTGGCCCCGGTGGCGATGTTGCAATCCCACGTACTGGCCCCCGGTGGTGATGTAATCCCACGTACTGGCCCCGGTGGTGATGTAATCCCACGTACTGGCCCCGGTGGTGATGTTGTAATCCCACGTACTGGCCCCGGTGGTGATGTTGTAATCCCACGTACTGGCCCCGGTGGTGATGTTGCAATCCCACGTACTGGCCCCGGTGGTGATGTTGCAATCCCACGTACTGGCCCCGGTGGTGATGTTGTAATCCCACGTACTGGCCCCGGTGGCGATGTTGCAATCCCACGTACTGGCCCCGGTGGTGATGTAATCCCACGTACTGGCCCCGGTGGTGATGTTGTAATCCCACGTACTGGCCCCGGTGGCGATGTTGCAATCCCACGTACTGGCCCCGGTGGTGATGTTGCAATCCCACGTACTGGCCCCGGTGGCGATGTTGCAATCCCACGTACTGGCCCCGGTGGTGATGTAATCCCACGTACTGGCCCCGGTGGTGATGTTGTAATCCCACGTACTGGCCCCGGTGGTGATGTTGCAATCCCACGTACTGGCCCCGGTGGTGATGTTGTAATCCCACGTACTGGCCCCGGTGGTGATGTTGTAATCCCACGTACTGGCCCCGGTGGTGATGTAATCCCACGTACTGGCCCCGGTGGTGATGTAATCCCACGTACTGGCCCCGGTGGCGATGTTGCAATCCCACGTACTGGCCCCGGTGGTGATGTTGCAATCCCACGTACTGGCCCCGGTGGCGATGTTGCAATCCCACGTACTGGCCCCGGTGGTGATGTAATCCCACGTACTGGCCCCGGTGGTGATGTTGTAATCCCACGTACTGGCCCCGGTGGTGATGTTGCAATCCCACGTACTGGCCCCGGTGGTGATGTTGTAATCCCACGTACTGGCCCGGTGGTGATGTTGTAATCCCACGTACTGGCCCCGGTGGTGATGTAATCCCACGTACTGGCCCCCGGTGGTGATGTTGTAATCCCACGTACTGGCCCCGGTGGTGATGTTGCAATCCCACGTACTGGCCCCGGTGGCGATGTTGCAATCCCACGTACTGGCCCCGGTGGTGATGTTGCAATCCCACGTACTGGCCCCGGTGGTGATGTAATCCCACGTACTGGCCCCGGTGGTGATGTTGCAATCCCACGTACTGGCCCCGGTGGTGATGTTGTAATCCCACGTACTGGCCCCGGTGGTGATGTTGTAATCCCACGTACTGGCCCCGGTGGTGATGTTGTAATCCCACGTACTGGCCCCGGTGGTGATGTTGTAATCCCACGTACTGGCCCCGGTGGTGATGTTGTAATCCCACGTACTGGCCCCGGTGGTGATGTTGTAATCCCACGTACTGGCCCCGGTGGTGATGTAATCCCACGTACTGGCCCCGGTGGTGATGTTGCAATCCCACGTACTGGCCCCGGTGGTGATGTTGTAATCCCACGTACTGGCCCCGGTGGTGATGTTGCAATCCCACGTACTGGCCCCGGTGGTGATGTAATCCCACGTACTGGCCCCAGTGGTGATGTAATCCCACGTACTGGCCCCGGTGGTGATGTTGTAATCCCACGTACTGGCCCCGGTGGTGATGTTGTAATCCCACGTACTGGCCCCGGTGGTGATGTTAATCCCACGTACTGGCCCCGGTGGTGATGTTGTAATCCCACGTACTGGCCCCGGTGGTGATGTTGTAATGTCCCACGTAACTGGCCCCGGTGGTGATGTAATCCCACGTACTGGCCCCGGTGGTGATGTTGTAATCCCACGTACTGGCCCCGGTGGTGATGTTGTAATCCCACGTACTGGCCCCGGTGGTGATGTTGTAATCCCACGTACTGGCCCCGGTGGTGATGTTGTAATCCCACGTACTGGCCCCGGTGGTGATGTTGTAATCCCACGTACTGGCCCCGGTGGTGATGTTGTAATCCCACGTACTGGCCCCGGTGGTGATGTAATCCCACGTACTGGCCCCGGTGGCGATGTTGCAATCCCACGTACTGGCCCCGGTGGTGATGTTGCAATCCCACGTACTGGCCCCGGTGGTGATGTAATCCCACGTACTGGCCCCGGTGGTGATGTTGCAATCCCACGTACTGGCCCCGGTGGTGATGTTGTAATCCCACGTACTGGCCCCGGTGGTGATGTTGTAATCCCACGTACTGGCCCCGGTGGTGATGTAATCCCACGTACTGGCCCCGGTGGTGATGTTGCAATCCCACGTACTGGCCCCGGTGGCGATGTTGCAATCCCACGTACTGGCCCCGGTGGTGATGTAATCCCACGTACTGGCCCCGGTGGTGATGTTGTAATCCCACGTACTGGCCCCGGTGGTGATGTTGTAATCCCACGTACTGGCCCCGGTGGTGATGTTGCAATCCCACGTACTGGCCACGATGGTGATGTTGTAATCCCACGTACTGGCCCCGGTGGCGATGTTGCAATCCCACGTACTGGCCCCGGTGGTGATGTTGCAATCCCACGTACTGGCCCCGGTGGTGATGTTGCAATCCCACGTACTGGCCCCGGTGGTGATGTTGTAATCCCACGTACTGGCTCCGGTGGTGATGTTGCAATCCCACGTACTGGCCCCGGTGGAGATGTTGCAATCCCACGTACTGGCCCCGGTGATGTTGCAATCCCACGTACTAGTCCTGATGGTGATGACGTAATCCCACGTACTGTTGGTCCTGTAACAGTCCCTCTGGTGATCTTGTGTTTCAACGTATTAATCCCATTGGTGATCCTGTAATCCTGCCTACTAGCCACAAAGATGATCCTGTAATCCCACGTACTAGCCCCACTGGTGATAATATAATCACACGTTTTTGCTCCATTTGTGATCCTGTAATCCCTAGTAATAGCCACACTTTTGATCCTGTAATTTCAGGCGATAGTCCCACTGGATATCTGTAACTCTACATACTAGCCCCACTGGTGATCCTGCACGTCACTTACCAGCCCCACTGGTGATCCTGCAGGTCACTTACCAGCCCCACTGGTGATCCTGCAGGTCACTTACCAGCCCCACTGGTGATCCTGCTATCCTATGTACAAGCCCTACTGGTGATCCTGTAATCCCAAGTCCTAGTCCCACTGTTGGTCATGTAATCCTACTTATCATTCCCACTGGTGATCTATAATCCCACGTAATAGTCCCATTGGTGTTCCTGTAATGACACGCACTAGCCACCTGGTGATCCTGTCATCCAGTTATTAACCCCTGTGGTGATCCTGTCATCCAGCTTATTAACCCTTGTGGTGATCCTGTCATCCAGCTTATTAACCCTTGTGGTGATCCTGTCATCCAGCTTATCAACCCTTGTGGTGATTCTGTCATCCAGCTTATTAACCCTTGTGGTGATCCTGTCATCCAGCTTATTAACCCCTGTGGTGATCCTGTCATCCAGCTCATCAACCCCTGTGGTGATCCTGTCATCCAGCTTATTAACCCCTGTGGTGATCCTGTCATCCAGCTCATCAGCCCCTGTGGTGATCCTGTCATCCATCTTATTAACCCTTGTGGTGATCCTGTCATCCAGCTTATTAACCCCTGTGGTGATCCTGTCATCCAGCTTATTAGCCCCTGTGGTGATCCTGTCATCCACCTTATTAACCCCTGTGGTGATCCTGTCATCCAGCTCATCAACCCCTGTGGTGATTCTGTCATCCAGCTTATTAACCCCTGTGGTGATCCTGTCATCCAGCTTATCAACCCCTGTGGTGATCCTGTCATCCAGCTTATTAACCCCTGTGGTGATCCTGTCATCCAGCTTATTAACCCCTGTGGTGATCCTGTCATCCAGCTTATTAACCCCTTGTGGTGATCCTGTCATCCAGCTTATTAACCCCTTGTGGTGATCCTGTCATCCAGCTTATTAACCCCTGTGGTGATCCTGTCATCCAGCTTATTAACCCCTGTGGTGATCCTGTCATCCAGCTTATTAACCCCTGTGGTGATCCTGTCATCCAGCTTATTAACCCCTGTGGTGATCCTGTCATCCAGCTTATTAACCCCTGTGGTGATCCTGTCATCCAGCTTATTAACCCCTGTGGTGATCCTGTCATCCAGCTTATTAACCCCTGTGGTGATCCTGTCATCCAGCTTATTAACCCCTGTGGTGATCCTGTCATCCAGCTTATTAACCCCTGTGGTGATCCTGTCATCCAGCTTATTAACCCTTGTGGTGATCCTGTCATCCAGCTTATTAACCCCTTGTGGTGATCCTGTCATCCAGCTTATTAACCCTGTGGTGATCCTGTCATCCAGCTTATTAACCCTTGTGGTGATCCTGTCATCCAGCTTATTAACCCCTGTGGTGATCCTGTCATCCAGCTTATTAACCCTTGTGGTGATCCTGTCATCCAGCTATTAACCCCTTGTGGTGATCCTGTCATCCAGCTTATTAACCCCTGTGGTGATCCTGTCATCCAGCTTATTAACCCTTGTGGTGATCCTGTCATCCAGCTTATTAACCCCTGTGGTGATCCTGTCATCCAGCTTATTAACCCCTGTGGTGATCCTGTCATCCAGCTTATTCAACCCTGTGGTGATCCTGTCATCCAGCTTATTAACCCTTGTGGTGATCCTGTCATCCAGCTTATCAACCCCTGTGGTGATCCTGTCATCCAGCTTACTAACCCTTGTGGTGGATCCTGTCATCCAAGCTTATTAACCCCTGTGGTGATCCTGTCATCCAGCTTATTACCCTTGTGGTGATCTTGTCATCCAGCTTTTAACCCCTGTGGTGATCCTGTCATCCAGCTTATTAACCCCTGTGGTGATCCTGTCATCCAGCTTATTAACCCCTGTGGTGATCCTGTCATCCAGCTTATTAACCCTGTGGTGATCCTGTCATCCAGCTTATCAACCCTTGTGGTGATCCTGTCATCCAGCTTATTAACCCCTGTGGTGATCTGTTATCCAGCTTATTAACCCCTTGTGGTGATCCTGTCATCCAGCTATCAACCCCTGTGGTGATCCTGTCATCCAGCTTATTAACCCCTGTGGTGATCCTGTCATCCAGCTTATTAACCCCTGTGGTGATTCTGTCATCCAGCTTATTAACCCTTGTGGTGATCCTGTCATCCAGCTTATTAACCCCTGTGGTGATCTTGTTATCCAGCTTATTAACCCTTGTGGTGATCCTGTCATCCAGCTTATCAACCCTTGTGGTGATCCTGTCATCCAGCTTATTAACCCCTGTGGTGATCCTGTCATCCAGCTTATTAACCCTTGTGGTGATCCTGTCATCCAGCTTATTAACCCTTGTGGTGATCCTGTCATCCAGCTTATTAACCCCTGTGGTGATCCTGTCATCCAGCTTATTAACCCCTGTGGTGATCCTGTCATCCAGCTCATCAACCCCTGTGGTGATCCTGTCATCCAGCTTATTAACCCTTGTGTTGATCCTGTCATCCAGCTTATCAACCCTTGTGGTGATCCTGTCATCCAGCTTATTAACCCTTGTGGTGATCCTGTCATCCAGCTTATTAACCCCTGTGGTGATCCTGTCATCCAGCTTATTAACCCTGTGGTGATCCTGTCATCCAGCTTATTAACCTTGTGGTGATCCTGTCATCCAGCTTATTAACCCTTGTGTTGATCCTGTCATCCAGCTTATTAATCCCTGGGGTAATCCTGTAATCTCACGCACTAGCCTCAGCGGTGATCCTGTAATCCCACATACTTGCCTAACTTTTGATCCTGTAATCCCACGCACAAAGTCCTGCTTGTAATCCTATAATTGTAAGTACTAAAGCAAAGGTGATCCTGTAATCCAACATACTATATCCAATTGTGATCCTGTAGTCCCTTGTAATAGCTTAACTGGTAATCCTGTAATCCCACACAATAGTCCCATTGGTGATCCTGTAATTTCAATTATTAATCCTACTGATGTTCCTGTGATCTCACATACTAGAACTAATGTTGATCCTCTAATCCCACGTACAAGCTCTATTGGTAATCCTGTAATCCCATGTCTTAGTTCAACTGTTGCACCTGTAATCCCATATACTGGTTCGTCTGATGATCGTAAAATCCTATGTAATAGACCCACTGGTGATCCTGTAATCCGACGTAATAGCCATATTAGTTATCCTGTAACTTCAAGTCCTGGTCCCACTGGTGATAATCTAATTCTAGGCCCACTGATGATCCTGTAATTCGTGTACTAGCCCAATTGGATATCCTGTAATCCCACATTCTATACTGACTGGTAATCCTTTAATCTCATATATTTTCCTCAATGGTGATCCTGTAATCCCACGTAGCAGCCCCACTGGTGATCCTGTAATTCTACGTACTAACGCGATTGGTGATCCTATAATCACCATATACTAGCCTCACTGGTGATCCTGCAATCACACATTCTTGCTTCAGTGGTAATCCTGTAATCTTACGTATTAGTCCCACTGGTGATTTTTTTAATCCCAAGAACTAACTCACTGGTGATCCTGTAATCCCAAATACTTTTCCCAAGTGGTGACCATGTGATCCCACATACTAGTCCCACTGGCGATTCTGTAATCCCACGAACTAGCCCCACTGGTGATAGTATAATCCCAAGTATTAACTCAAGTGGTGATTCATTGATCTCAGGTACTAGTACTGTAATCACACACACACACACACACACAACACACACACACACACACACACACACACACACACACACACACACACACACACACACACACACACACACACACTGGTCCCACTGGCGATTCTGTAATCCCACGAACTAGCACCACTGGTGATAATAAAACCACAAGTATTAACTCCACTGATGATTCCTTGATTTAGAATACGAGCACATTAGTCATACAGTAATACCACTTACTATTCCCAGTGGTGATCCTGTAATTTCACGTGTCAGTCTCATTGATGTTCCTTTAATCTCACGTACAAACTCCAATGAAAATCCTGTAATCATATAACCTATTCACAGTGTTAATCCCGTATTCTCACGTACTATTCCCACTGGTAATTCTGTAGTTCCATGTGCTAGTCCCACTGGTTATCCTGTCATCTCCCACACTAGTCCCACTCATGATCCAGCAATTCCACGACCTAGTCCCATTGGTGACCTTGTAGTCCTACGTAATAGTCCCACTGCTGATCATTAAATTTCTACACATGGGGCTGATGGTCCCCTACACATAGGAGTCGATGGTCCCCTACACATGGGAGGCTGATCGTCCCCTACACATAGGAGTCGATGGTCCCCTACACATGGGAAGTCGATGGTCCCCTACACATGGGAGGCTGGTGGTCCACTACACATGGGAAATCGATGGTCCCCTACACATGGGAGGCTGATGGTCCCTTACACATGGGAGGCTGATGGTCCCTTACACATAGGAGGCTGATGGTCCCTTACACATGGAGGCTGATGGTCCCCTACACATGGGAGGCTGATGGTCCCCTACACATGGGAGGCTGATGGTCCCCTACACATGGGAGGCTGATGGTCCCCTACACATGGGAGGCTGATGGTCCCCTACACATGGGAGGCTGATGGTCCCCTACACATGGGAGGCTGATGGTCCCTTACACATGGGAGGCTGATGGTCCCCTACACATGGAGGCTGATGGTCCCCTACACATGGGAGGCTGATGGTCCCCTACACATGGGAGGCTGATGGTCCCCTACACATGGGAGGCTGATGGTCCCCTACACATGGGAGGCTGATGGTCCCCTACACATGGGAGGCTGATGGTCCCTACACATGGGAGGCTGATGGTCCCCTACACATGGGAGGCTGATGGTCCCCTACACATGGGAGGCTGATGGTCCCCTACACATGGGAGGCTGATGGTCCCTACACATGGGAGGTTGATGGTCCCTTACACATGGAGGCTGATGGTCCCCTACACATGGGAGGCTGATGGTCCCCTACACATGGAGGCTGATGGTCCCTACACATGGGAGGCTGATGGTCCCCTACACATGGGAGGCTGATGGTCCCCTACACATGGGAGGCTGATGGTCCCTACACATGGGAGGCTGATGGTCCCCTACACATGGGAGGCTGATGGTCCCCTACACATGGGAGGCTGATGGTCCCCTACACATGGCAGGCTGATGGTCCCCTACACATGGGAGGCTGATGGTCCCTTACACATGGGAGGCTGATGGTCCCCTACACATGGGAGGCTGATGGTCCCCTACACATGGGAGGCTGATGGTCCCCTACACATGGGAGGCTGATGGTCCCCTACACATGGAGGCTGATGGTCCCCTACACATGGGAGGCTGATGGTCCCCTACACATGGAGGCTGATGGTCCCCTACACATGGAGGCTGATGGTCCCCTACACATGGGAGGCTGATGGTCCCCTACACATGGGAGGCTGATGGTCCCCTACACATGGGAGGCTGATGGTCCCCTACACATGGGAGGTCTGATGGTCCCCTACACATGGGAGGCTGATGGTCCCTTTATACACAATAGGAGGCTGATGGTCCCCTACACATGGGAGGTTGATGGTCCCTTTACCAAAGGAGGTGATGGTCCCTTACACATGGAGGCTGATGGTCCCCTACACATGGGAGCTGATGGTCCCCTAACATGGGAGGCTGATGGTCCCTATACATGGGAGGCTGATGGTCCCCTACACATAGAGGGCTGATGGTCCCTACACATGGGAGCTGATGGTCCCCTACACATGTGAGACTGATGGTCCCCTACACATGGAGGCTGATGGTCCCCTAACATGGGAGGCTGATGGTTCCCTACACATGGGAGGCTGATGGTTCCCTACACATGGGAGGCTGATGGTCCTTACACATGGAGGCTGATGGTCCCCTAACATGGAGGTGATGGTCCCTTACACATGGAGGCTGATGGTCCCATACACATGGGAGGCCGGTGGTCCTCTACACATGGGAGGCCGGTGGTCCTCTACACATGGGAGGCCGGTGGTCCTCTACACATGGGAGGCTGGTGGTCTCCTACACATGGAAGGCTTGTGGTTCACTACACATGGAAGGCTTGTGGTTCACTACACATGGGAGGCCCATGGTTCACTACACATGAGAGGGAGATGGTCCCCAACACATGGGAAACTGATGGCCAAATTAGCATAGGAGTCTGATGGTCCCATGCATATGGGAGATTGATGGTGCCCTACACATAGCATGCTGATGGTCCCAAAAACATGCCATGCTGAAGCTCCCCTTCACATGGAAGGCTGGTGGTCCCCTACACATGGGAGGCCCATGGCTCACTACACATGCGAGGGTGATAGGCAAAACACATGGGAGACAGATGACCAAATGAACATGGGAGGCTGATGGTCCCATGCATATGGGAGATTGATGGTGCCTTACACATGGCACGCTGATGGTCCCCTACGCATGAGAGGCTGATGGTCCCCTACACATGGCACGCTGATGGTCCCCTACACAGAGGAGGCAGATGGTCCCCTACACATGGCACGCTGATTGTCAGCTACACATGGAAGGCAGATGGTCTCCTACACATGGAAGACTGATAGTCCCCTACACATTACACGCTATTGGTCCACGTACACATGGCATGCTGATGGTCCCCTACACATGGCATGCTGATGGTCCCCTACACATGAGAGGCCGATGGTCCCCTACACATGGCACGCTGATGGTCAGCTACACATGGAAGGCTGATGGTCCCCTACACATGGCACGCTGATGGTCCCCTACACATGGCACGCTGATGGTCAGCTACACAAGGAAGGCTGATGGTCCCCTACACATTACACGCTGATGGTCCCGTACACATGGCATGCTGATGTTCTCCTACACATGGGAGGTTGATGGTCCCCTACATAAGAGAGGCTGATGGTCCCCTACACATGGAGGCTGATGGTCCCCTACACATGGGAGGCTGATGGTCCCCTACACATGGGCAGGCTGATGGTCCCCTACACATGGGAGGCTGATGGTCCCCTACACATGGGAGGCTGATGGTCCCCTACACATGGCACGCTGATGCTCCCCTACACATGGGAGGCTGATGGTCCCCTACACATGGGAGGCTGATGGTCCCCTACACATGGGAGGCTGATGGTCCCCTACATATGAGAGGCTGATGGTCCCCTACACATGGGAGGCTGATGGTCCCCTACACATGGGAGGCTGATGGTCCCCTACACATGGGAGGCTGATGGTCCCCTACACATGGGAGGCTGATGGTCCCCTACACATGGGAGGCTGATGGTCCCCTACACATGGGAGGTTGATGGTCCCCTACACATGGGAGGCTGATGGTCCCCTACACATGGGAGGCTGATGGTCCCCTACACATGGAAGGCTGATGGTCCCCTACACATGGGAGGCTGATGATCCCCTACACATGGGAGGCTGATGGTCCCCTACACATGGGAGGCTGATGGTCCCCTACACATGGGAGGCTGATGGTCCTCTACACATGGGAGGCTGAGGGTCCCTTACACATGGGAGGCTGAGGGTCCCCTACACATGGGAGGCTGATGGTCTCCTACACATGGGAGGCTGATGGTCCCCTACACATTGGAGGCTGATGGTCCCCTACACATGGGAGGCTGATGGTCCCCTACACATGGGAGGCTGATGGTCCCCTACACATGGGAGGCTGATGGTCCCCTACACATGGGAGGCTGACGGTCCTCTACACAAGGGAATCTAATGGTCCCTTACACATGGGAGGCTGATGGTCCTCTACACAAGGGATTCTAATTGTCCACTACACATGGGAGGCTCATGGTACCCTAGACATGGGAGGATGATAGTCTCCTTCACATCGGAAGTTCATGGTCTCCTACACATGGCATGCTGATGGTCCCCTACCCATGGGAGGCTGAGGGTCCCCTACACATGGGAGTCTCTAGGTCCTCAATATATGGTATACTGATGGTCCCCTCTACATGGGAGGTTGCATACGGTAGGCTGATGGTCCTCTAACCATGGAAGGCTGATGGTCTCCTTCACATGGGAGGCTGGTGGTACCCTGCGCATGGGAGGCTGGTGGTCCGCAACATATGGGAAGTTGATTTTCCACTATGCATGGGAAGCTTATGGTCTTTTACACATTGGAGGTTGATGGTCCCCTACACATGACTTGTTGATGATGTCCTACACATGGGGGACTGATGGTCCCCTACACATGGGAGGCTGATGGTCCCCTACACATGGGGGACTGATGGTCCCCTACACATGGCAGGCTGATGGTCCCCTACACATGGGAGGCTGGTGATCCCCCACACATGGCAGGCTGATGGTCCCCTACACATGGGAGGCTGATGGTCTCCTACACATTGTAGGCTGATGGTCCCTTACACATGGGAGGCTGATGGTCCCCTGCACATGGGAGGCTGATGGTCCCCTACTCATGGGAGGCTGATGGTCCCCTACACATGGGAGGTTGATGGTCCCCTACACATGGGAGGCTGGTGGTCCCCTACACATTGCAGGCTGATGGTCCCCTACACATGGGAGGCTGATGGTCCCCTACACATGGGAGGTTGATGGTCCCCTACACATGGGAGGCTGGTGGTCCCCTACACATTGCAGGCTGATGGTCCCCTACACATGGCAGGCTGATTGTCCCCTACACATGACTGGCTGATGGTCCCCTACACATGGCAGGCTGATGGTCCCCTACACATGGCAGGCTGATGGTCCCCTACACATGGCAGGCTTGTGGTCCCCTACACATGGGAGGCTGATGGTCCCCTACACATGGGAGGCTGATGGTCCCCTACACATGGGAGGCTGATGGTTCCCTACACATGGGTGGCTGATGGTCCCCTACACATGGGAGGCTGGTGGTCCCCTACACATTGCAGGCTGATGGTCCCTTACCTATAATAGACCTTTAAATCAAAATTTCGACTGCATCAAATTCATAGATGCAGAGACCACGCGGACCCATCCAGGTATCACAGAGCACACAAACCCACACAAACATTCACCAGGACCACAGTCATCACCATTACTACATGACCAGGACCACAGTCATCACCTTTACTAAATCACCAGGACCAAAGTCATCACCTTTACTATATCACCAGGACCACAGTCATCACCTTTATAACATCTCCAGAACCACAGTCATCACTTTAACTACATCACCAGGACCACAGTCATCACCTTTACTACATCACCAGTACCACAGTCATCACCCTTGCTACATCACCAGGACCACAGTCATCACTGTTGCCGCATCACTTGGACCACAGTCATAACCCTTACTACATCACCAGGACCACAGTCATCACCGTTACATCACCAGGACCACAGTCATCACCGTTACTACATCACCAGGACGACAGTCATCACACTTACTACATCACCAGGACCATAGTCATCACCTTTACCACATCACCAGGACGATGATCATCACCTTTACCACATCAACAGGACCACAGTCATCAACCTTACTACATCACCAAAACCAGAGTCATCACCGTTCCTACATCACCAGGACCACAGTCATCACCTTTACGATATCACTAGGACCATGGTCATCACCTTTACCACATCAACAGGACCACAGTCGTGACCTTTACCACATCACCAGGACCACAGTCATCACCGTTACTGCATCACCAGTACCACAGTCATCACCTTTACTACATCACCAGGACCACAGTCATCACTCTTACTACATCACCAGGACCACAGTCATCACCGTTACTACACCAGGACTACAGTCATCACCGTTACTACATCACCAGGACCACAGTCATCACCTTTACCACATCACCAGGACCACAGTCATCACCTTTACTGCATCACAAGGACCATGGTGATCAGCTTTATCACATCACCAGGACCATGGTCATCACCTTTACTACATCACCAGGACCACAGTCATCACCTTTACCGTATCACCAGGACCATGGTCATCACCTTTATCACATCACCAGGACCATGGTCATGACCTTCGCTACATCACCAGGACCATGATCATCACCTTTATCACAACACCAGGACCATGGTCATCACCTTTACCACATTACAAGGACCACAGTCATCACCTTTACCGCATCCCAAGACCACGGTCATCACCTCTGCAACATCACCAGAACCACGGTCATCACCTTCACCACGTCACCAGGACCACAGTCATCACCTTTACTACATCACCAGGACCACAGTAATCACCTTTACTAGATCACCAGGACCATGGTCATCACCTTATCCCATCACCAGGACCATGGTCATCACCCTTACTTCATCACCAGGACCACAGTCATCACCTTTACTACAACACCAGGAACACAGTCATCACCGTTACTACATCACCAGGATCACTGTCATCACCTTTACCACATCACCAGGACCATGGTCTATCAACCTTTACTGCATCACCAGACCACAGTCATCACGTTTCTACATCCACAGGACCACAGTCATCACCTTTACACATCATCCAGGACCACAGTCATCACCTTACTACATCACCAGACCACAGTCATCACCTTACTACATCACAGGACCACAGTCATAACCTTATCCACATCACCAGGACCACAGTCATCACCTTTACTGCATCACAGGACCATGGTCATCACCTTTGTCACATCACCACGACCACAGTCATCACCTTTCCTGCATCACCAGGACCACAGTCATCACCTTTACATCACCAGGACCACAGTCATCACTCGTGCTACATCACCAGGACCATGGTCATCAACCATTACTACATCACCAGGACCACAGTCATCACCTTTACCACATCACCAGAACCACAGTCATCACCTTTACCACATCACCACTACCATGGTCATCACCATTACTACATCACCAGGACCACAGTCATCACCTTTACTAGATCACCAGGACCACAGTCATCACCGTTACTACATCACCAGGACCATGGTCATCACCTTTACTACATTACCAGGACCATGGTCATCACCTTTACCACATCATCAGGACCACAGTCATCACCTTTACCTCTTCACCAGGACCATTGTCATCACCCTTACTACATCACCAGGACCCTGGTCATCACCTTTACTACACCACCAGGACCATGATCATAACGTTTACCACATCACCAGGAACACAGTCATCACCTATACCACATCACCAGGACCACAGTCATCACCTTTACTGCATCACAAGAACCATAGTCATCACCTTTACCACATCACCAGGACAACGGTCAGCACCTTTACTGCAGTTCCAGGACCAGTCATCACCTTTACTGCATCACCAGGACCACATTCATCACCTTTACTGCATCACTAGGACTCCAGTCATCAACTTTTCCACATCACCAGGACCACAGTCATCACAGTTACTACATCACCAGGACCACAGTCATCACCCTTACTACATCACCAGGACCAAATTCATCACCTTTTCCACATCACCAGGACCACAGTCATCACCTTTACTGCATCACCAGACCCATGGTCATCACCTTTGTCACATCACTAGGACCACAGTCATCACCTTTACTGCATCACTCAGGACCACAGTCATCACCTTTACTACATCACCAGGACCACAGTAATCACATTTACTAGATCACCAGGACCATAGTCATCACCTTACCACATCACAAGGACCACAGTCATCACCTTTACCACATCACCAGGACCACAGTCATCACCTTACATCACCAGGACCACAGTCATCACCTTTACTACATCACCAGGACCATGTCATCACCTTTACACATCACCAGGACCACGTCATCACCTTACTACATCACCAGGACCACAGTCATCACCCTTACTACATCACCAGGACCACAGTCATTCACCTACATACATCACCAGGACCACAGTCATCACCTTACTACATCACCAGGACCACAGTCATCACCTTTACTACATCACCAGGACCACAGTCATCACCGTTACTACATCACCAGGACCACAGTCATCACCTTTACTACATCACCAGGACCACAGTCATCACCTTTACTGCATCACAAGGACTACAGTCATCACTTTCACCACACCAACAGGACCACGGTCATCACCTTTACTGCATCACCAGGACCACAGCCATCACCTTTACCACATCACCAGGACCATGGTCTTCACCTTTAGTGCATCACCAGGGTCACAGTCATCACAGTTACTACATCACCAGGACCACAGTCATCACCGTTACTACATCACCAGGACAACAGTCATCACCCTTACTACATCACCAAGACCACAGTCATCACCATTACTACATCACCAGGATCATAGTCATCACCTTTACGACATCACCAGCACGACAGTCATCACCGTTACTACATCACCAGGACCACAGTCATCACCTTTACCACATCACCAGGACCACAGTCATCACCTTTACTGCATCACCAGGACCACAGTCATCACCCTTACTACATCACCAGGACCACAGTCATCACCGTTACTACATCACCAAGACCAAAGTCGTCCCCTTACTACATCACCAAGACCACAGTCATAACAATTACTACATCACCAGGACCATAGTTATCACCTTTACATCACCAGGACCACAGTCATCACCATTACTACATCACCAGAACCACAGTCATCACCTTTACCACATCACCAGGACCATGGTCTTCACCTTTACTGCATCACCAGGACCACAGTCATCACCGTTACTACATCACCAGGACCACAGTCATCACCGTTACTACATCACCAGGACCACAGTCATCACCTTTACTACATCACCAGGACCATGGTCTTCACCTTTACTGCATCACCAGGACCAGAGTCATCACCGTTACTACATCACCAGGACCACAGTCATCACCTTTACCACATCACCAGGACCACGGTCATCACCTTTACTGCATCACCAGGACCACAGTCATCACCTTTACCACATCACCAGGACCACAGTCATTACCTTTACTACATCACAACGACCACAGTCATCACCTTTACCACATCACCAGGACCACGGTTATCACCTTTACTGCAACACCAGGACCACAGTCGTCACCTTTACCACCTCAACAGGACCACAGTCATCACCTTTATCGCATCATCAGGACCACAGTCATCACCTTTACAGCATCACCATGACCACAGTCATCACCGTTACTATATCACCAGGACCACAGTCATCACCTTTTCCACATATCCAGGACCACAGTCATCACCTTTGATGAATCACCAGGTCCACGGTCATCACCTTTGTCACATCACCACGACTACAGTCATCACCCTTACTGCATCACCAGGACCACAGTCATCACCTTCACCACATCACCAGGCCAATGGTCTTCACCTTTACTGCATCACCAGGACCATAGTCATCACTGTTACTACGTCACAAGGACCACAGTCATCACCATTCCTACATCACCAGGACCACATTCATCACCTTTTCCACATCACCAGGACCACAGTCATCACCTTTGCTGCATCACCAGATCCATGGTCATCACCATTGTCACATCACTAGGACCACAGTCATCACCTTTACTGCATCACTAGAACCACAGTCATCACCTTTACTAAATCACCAGGACCACAGTAATCACATTTACTAGATCACCAGGACCATGGTCATCACCTTTATCCCATCACCAAAACCATGGTCATCACCCTTACTTCATCACCAGGACTACAGTCATCACCTTTACTACAACACCAGGAACACCGTCACCACCGTTACTACATCACCAGGACCACTGTCATCACCTTTACCACATCACCAGAACAATGGTCATCACGTCACAAGGACCACAGTCATCACCATTCCTACATCACCAGGACCATAGTCATTACCTTTACCATATCACCAGGACCACAGTCATCACCTTTACTGCATCACAAGGACCACAGTCATAACCTTTACCACATCACCAGGATCACGGTTATCATCTCTACTTCATCACCAGGACCATTGTCATCACCTGCCAATTTAACACATCACCAGGGCCCTGGTCTTCAATTTTCTGCTTCACCAGAACCACAGTCATCACCGTTTCTACATCACCAGGACCACAGTCATCACCGTTACCACATCACCAGGACCACAGTCATCACCGTTACTACATCACCAGGATCACAGTCATCACCTTTACTGTATCACAAGGACCACAGTCATCACTTTCACCACATCACCAGACCACGTCATCACCTTTACCATCATCAGCCAGGACAGTCATCACCTTTACACATCACCAGACCCAGTCATCACCTTTACATCACCAGGACCATAGTCATCACCTTACACATCACCAGGACCACAGGCATCACCGTTACAACAGTCACCATGACCATAGTCAAACACCTTTCCATAGCACCAGGACCGACGGTCATTACCTTACTGCATCACCAGGACCACAGTCATCACCGTACTACATCACCAGGACCAACAGTCATCACCTTTACTCATCTACCAGGACCACAGTCATCACCTTTCAAGCATCACCACGACCACAGTCTATCACCTAACTTCATCACAAGGACCACAGTCATCACCTTTACTGCATCACCAGGACCACAGTCATCACCTTTATCAACATCACCAGGACCAGAGTCATCACCTTTACTACATCACCAGGACCACAGTCATCACCTTTACATCACCAGGACCACAGTCATCACCGTTACTACATCACCAGGACCACAGTCATCACCTTTACCACATCACCAGCAACACGGTCATCACCTTTACTGCATAACCAGGACCACAGTCATCACCTTTACCACATCACCAGAACCACAGTCATCACCTTTACTGCATCATAAGGACCACAGTCATTACCTTTACCACATCACCAGGACCACAGTCATAACCTTTACTGAATCACCAGGTCCATGGTCATCACGTTTGTCACATCATCAGTACCACAGTCATCACATTTACTGCATCACCAGGACCACAGTTACCACCTTTACCACATTACCAGGACCACAATCATCACCTTAACTGCATCACAAGGTCTACAGTCATCACCTTTACCACATCACCAGGACCACGGTTATCACCTTTACTGCATCACCAGGAAGGCAGTCGTCACCTTTACCACCTCAACAGGACCACAGTCATCACCTTTATTGCATCATCAGGACCACAGTCATCACCTTTACCGCATCGCCATGACCACAGTCATCACCGTTACTACATAACCAGGACCACAGTCATCACCTTTTCCACATAACCAGGACCACAGTCATCACATCTAATGAATCACCTAGTCCATGGTCATCACCTTTGTCACATCACCACGACCACAGTCATCACCCTTACTGCATCACAAGGACCACAGTCATCACCTTTACCACATCACCAGGGCCATGGTCTTCACCTTTACTGCATCACCAGGACCATAGTCATCACTGTTACTACGTCACAAGGACCACAGTCATCACCATTCCTACATCACCAGGACCATAGTCATCACCTTTACGACATCACCAGGACCACAATCATCACCGTTACTACATCACGAGGATCATAGTCATCACTTTTACATCACCAGGACCACAGTTATCACCGTTACTACATCACCAGGAGCAAAGTCATCACCTTTACCACATCACCAGGACCAGTCATCACCGTTACTACATCACCAGACCGACAGTCATCACCGTTACTACATCAACAGGACCACAGTCATCACCCTTATTACATCACCAGGACCACAGTCATAACCATTACTACATCACCAGGACCATAGTCATCACCTTTACCAAATCACATGACCACAGTCATCATCGTTGCTACATCACCAGGACCTCAGTTATCACCTTTACCACATCACAAGGACCACTGTCATCACCTTTACTGCATAACCAGGACCACAGTCATCACCTTTACCACATCACCAGGACCACAGTCAATACCTTTACTGAATCACAAGAACCATAGTCATCACCTTTACCACATCACCAGGACCACGGTTATCACCTTTACTGCATCACCAGGACCCCAGTCGTAACCTTTACCATCTCACCAGGACCACAGTCATCACCTTCATTGCATCGCCAGGACCACAGTCATCAGCTTTATCACATCACCATGACCACAGTCATCACAGTTACTACATCACCATGACCAAAGTCATCACAGTTACTACATCACCAGGACCACAGTCATCACCTTTTCCCACATCACCAGGACCACAGTCATCACCTTTACTGAATCACCAGGTCAATAGTCATCATCTTTGTCACATCATCACGACCACAGTCATCACCCTTACTGCATCACCAGGACCACAGTCATCACCTTTACAACCTCACCAGGACCACAGTCATCACCCGTACTACATCACCAGGACCATGATCATCACCATTACTACATCACTAGGACCACAGTCATCACGTTTACCACATCACCAGGACAACAGTCATCACCTTTAAAGCATCACCACTACTATGGTCATCACTATTACTACATCACCAGGGCCACAGTCATCACCTTTACAAAATCACCAGGACCACAGTCATCACTTCTACCTCAATACCAGGACCACAGTCATCACCTTTACATCACCAAGACCACAGTCATCACCTTTACCTCTTCACCAGGACCATTGTCATCACCTTTACTACATCACCATAACCCTGGTCATCACCTTTCCTACCTCACCAGGACCAGGGTCATCACCTTTACCTCATCATCAGGACCAAAGTCATCACCTTTAACACATCACCAGGACCACAGTCATCACCGTTACTACATCACCAGGACCACAGTCATCACCTTTACCACATCACCAGCAACACGGTCATCACCTTTACTGCATAACCAGGACCACAGTCATCACCTTTACCACATCACCAGGACCACAGTCATCACCTTTACTGCATCACAAGGACCACAGTCATTACCTTTACCACATCACCAGGACCACAGTCATAACCTTTACTGAATCACCAGGTCCATGGTCATCACGTTTGTCACATCATCAGTACCACAGTCATCACATTTACTGCATCACCAGGACCACAGTTACCACCTTTACCACATTACCAGGACCACTATCATCACCTTAACTGCATCACAAGGTCTACAGTCATCACCTTTACCACATCACCAGGACCACGTTATCACCTTTACTGCATCACCAGGAGGCAAGTCGTCACCTTTACCACATCACTAGGACCGCAGTCATCACCTTTACCACATCACCAGGATCACCGTCATCACCTTTACTGCATCAACAGGACCATGGTGATCAACTTTATCACATCACCAGGACCATGGTCAACACTTTTACTACATCACCAGGACCACAGTCATCACCTTTACCGCATCACCAAGACCTGGTCATCACCTTTATCACATCACCAGGACCATGGTCATCACCTTTACTACATCACCAGGACCATGATCATCACCTTTATCACGTCACAGGACCATGGTCCTCACCTTTACCACATCACCATGACCACAGTCATCACCCTTACTAGATCACCAGGACCACAGTCATCACCGTTACTACATCACCAGGACCATAGTCATCACCGTTACTACATCACAAGGATCACAGTCATCACCTTTACCACATCACCACGACCACAGTCATCACCCTTACTACATCACCAGGACCAGAGTCATCACCGTTACTGCATCACCAGGACCATGGTAATCACTTTTATCATATCACCAGGACCATGGTCATCACCGTTACTGCATCACCAGGACCATGGTCATCACCTTTACCACATCACCAGGACATTGGTCATCACCGCTACTACATCACCAGGACCACAGTCATCACTCTTACTACATCACCAGGACCATAGTCATCACCTTTACCACATCGCCAGGACCACAGTCATCACCTTTACTACATCACCAGGACCACAGTCATCACCTTTACTGCATTACCAGGATCATGGTCATCAACTTTATTTCATCACCAGGACCATGGTCATCACCTTTACTACATCACCAGGACCATGGTCATCACCTTTACCACATCACCAGGACCATGGTCATCACCTTTAGTGCATCACCAGGACCACAGTCATGACCTTTACTACAACACCAGGACCATGGTCATCACCTTTTCCACATCACCAGGACCATGGTTATCACCATTACTACCTCACCAGGACCATGGTCATCACCTTTACTACATCACCAGGCCCATGGTCATCACCTTTACTACATCACCAGGACCATGGTCATCACCTTTACTACATCACCAGGACCATGGTCATCACCTTTACTACATCACCAGGACCATGGTCATCACCTTTTCCACATCACCAGGACCATGGTTATCGCCTTTACTACATCACCAGGACCATGGTCATCACCTGTAGTGACTTACCCACATCACAGCATGTGGGCATGTCACTACAGACACTGGACCAGCCAACTTGCTGTACAGTGGTCCAGACAATACAGACATCGGATCATCCCACATGCTGTGGTGTGGCCATGACACTACAGACACTGGACCAGCGCACAGGCAGTGTTGCGGAAAGACACTACAGACACTACACCAACCCGCATGCTACGGTGTGGACAAGACACCACAGACAGTAGACCAGTCCACATGCTGGGATGTGGGTAAGTCACTACAGACACTGGACCAGCCAACATGCTGCGGTGTGGACAAGACTCTACAGATACTGGACCAGCCCACAAGCTGTGGTTTGGGTAAGTCACTAGAGACACTGGACCAGCCTACTTGCTGTGATGTGGAAAAGTCAATGCAGACACTGAACCAGCCCACATGCTGTGGTGTGGGCTTAAGCCACTACAGACACTAGACCAGCCCACAGGCTGTGAGGTGGAAAGACGCTATATACACTAGACCAGCCCACATACTGTGATGCGGGTAAGTCCCTAGAGACACTGGACCAGCCCACGTGCTGTGATGTGGGTATTCCCTACAGACACTGGACCAGCCCACATGCTGTGGTGTGGACAGGACACTAGAATACTGGACCAGCCCACAAGCTTTGATGTGGATAAGTCACTACAGACACTCGATAAGGCCACATGCTGTGGCGTGGACAAGACACTACACATACTGGACCAACCCACATGCTGTGGAGTGGGCAAGATACTACAGACACTGGACCAGCCTTACTGCTGTAATGTGGGCCAGACACTACACACACTGGACCAGTCCACGTGGTGTGGTTTGGGCAAGACACTACAGACACTGGACCAACCCACATGCTGAGGTGTGGACAAGACACTACAGACACTGGACCAGCCCACATGCTGAGGTGTGGGGAAGACACTACAGACACTGGACCAGCCCACATGCTGAGTTGTGGGCAATTCACCACATACACTGGACCAGCCCACATGCTTCGGTGTGAGCAAAACACTACAAACACTGGACCAGCCCACATGCTGAGGTGCTGGGAAGACACTACAGAGACTGGACCAGCCCACATGCTGAGGTGTGCACAAGACACTACAGACACTGGACCAGCCCACATGTTGAGGTACGGACAAGACACTACAGACACTGGACCATCCTACATGCTGAGGTGTGGGGAAGACACTACAGACACTGGACCAGTCCACATGCTGAGGTTTTGTCAAGACACTACAGACACTGGACCAGTCCACATGCTGAGGTGTGGGGAAGACACTACAGACACTGGACCAGCCCACATGCTGAGGTTTTGTCAAGACACTACAGACACTGGACCAGCCCACATGCTGAGGTGTGGGGAAGACACTACAGACACTGGACCAGCCCACATGCCGAGGTGTGGGTAAGACACTACAGACACTGGACCAGCCCACATGCTGAGGTGTGGGGAAGACACTACAGACACTGGACCAGCCCACATGCCGAGGTGTGGGTAAGACACTACAGACACTGGACCAGCCCACATGCTGAGGTGTGGGGAAGACACTACAGACACTGGACCAGCCCACATGCTGAGGTTTTGTCAAGACACTACAGACACTGGACCAGCCCACATGCTGAGGTGTGGGGAAGACACTACAGACACTGGACCAGCCCACATGCCGAGGTGTGGGTAAGACACTACAGACACTGGACCAGCCCACATGTTGAGGTGTGGGGAAGACACTACAGACACTGGACCAGCCCACGTGTTGAGGTGTGGGCAAGTCACTGCATACACTGGACCAGCCCACATGCTGATTTGTGGTCAAGACACTACAGACACTGGACCAGCCCACATGCTGTGGTGTGGGCAAGACATTACAAAAACTGTACCACACCCACATGCTTTGGTGTGAGCAAGACACTACAGACACTGAAGCAGCCCACATGATGTGGTGTGGACAAGACACTGCAGACACTGGACCAGCCCACATGCTGTTTTGTGGGCAAGACACAACAGAGAGCGGACCAGTCCACATGATGTGGTTTGTGAATATACTAAAGACACTGGACCAGCCAACATGCAGTGGATGAGGGAAAGACACTACAGACACTGGACCAGCCCACATGCTGAGGCATGGAAATATGCAACAGACACTGGACGAACGGAAATGCTGTGGTGTGGGCAAGACACTAGACACAATAGAAAAGTCCACATGATGTTTTGTGGGAATATACTACAGACACTAGGATAGCTCACGTACTCTGATGTGGGAAGAACGCTACAGACACTGAACCAGCCTACTTGCTTAGGTGTGGGCAAGCCACTACAGACACTGGACCAGCCCAAATGCTGAGGTGTGGGCAATACATTACAGACCAATGGACCAGCCCATATGCTGAGGTGTGGGCAAGACATTACAGACACTGGACCAGCCCACGTGTTGAGGTGTGGGCAAGTCACTGCATACACTGGACCAGCCCACATGCTGATTTGTGGCCAAGGCACTACAGACACTGAACCAACCCACATGCTGTGGTGTGGGCAAGACATTACAAAAACTGTACCACACCCACATGCTTTGGTGTAAGCAAGACACTACAGACACTGAAGCAGCCCACATGATGTGGTGTGGACAAGACACTGCAGACACTGGACCAGCCCACATGCTTTGTTGTGAGAATATACTAAAGACACTGAACCAACGCACGTGCTGTGGTGTGGGCAAGACACTACAAATACTAATCCAGTCCACATGATGTGTTGTGGCAATATACTACAGACACTGGACCATCACACGTCCTTGGTGTGGGCAGAACACTACAGACACTGGACCAGCCCACGTGCTGTGATGTGGGCAAGACACTACAGACACTCCACCAGCCCACATGCTGAGGTATGAGCAAGACACTATAGACACTGAACCAGCCCACATGATGTGGTGTGACAAGAAACTACAGATGCAACTGTGTTAGGCTTTTGTAGGCAACATAAGACTAATATAAGATGTGACCATTAATCACCTGTATGGCTGTTACAGGATACAGGATACAGACTACAGGCCATGTAATTAGGTAGATCGTGGGTCACCAGGAAGCAGGTCATGTGTCGCAAGTATGCAGGTCAAGGGTCACCAGCAGGAAGTTCTTGGGTCACCAGCAGTCAGGGTCATGTCTCCCCAACAGGCAGGTCATGAGTCACGATCAAACAGGTCACGGGTCACCAGTAAGCAGGTCATAGGGCACCAGCAGGTACAAGTCTGTCGAAATGAAACCTGTCACAGCTGCACCGTAGAGTATGTTGGTCTCCTTCCTGGTGAGGTGATATTGGGTTATCTTGGTGCCATGGTGGAGATGATGCAGTGGTGAGTTATCTTGGTGCCATGGTGGAGTTTGTGCAGTGGTTGGTTATCTTGGGACTATGGTGGTGATGGTGTATGGTTGGTTATCTCGGTGCCATGGTAGAGATGGTGCAGTGATTGGTTATCTTGGTGCCAGGGTGGAGTGGTGCAGTGGTTGGTTATCTTGGTGCCATGGTGAAGATTGTGCAATGGTTGGTTATCTTGGTGTCATGGTGGAGATGGTGTATTGGTTGGTTATCTTGGTGGCATGGTGGAGATGGTGCAGTGATTGGGTATCTTCGTACCATGGTGAAGATGGTACTGTGGTTGGTTATTTTGGTGCAGTGGTGGAGATGGTGCATGGTTGGTTATCTTGGTGCCCTGTTGGAGATGGTGCAGTGGTTGGTTACCTTGGTGCCATGATGGAGATGGTGCAGTGGTTGGTTATCTTGGAGCCCTGGTGTACATGGTGTAATGATTGGTTATCTTGGTACCATTGTGAAGATGTTGCAGCGGTGGGTTATCTTGGTGCCATGGAGATGGTGTATGGTTGGTTATCTTGGTGCCATGATGGAGATGGTGTAAGGTTGGTTATCTTCGTGCCATGGTTGAGATGGTGCAGTGGTTGGTTATCTTGGTGCCACGATGGAGATGGTGCAGTGATTGGTTATCTTGGTAACATGGTGGAGATGATGCAGTGGTTGGCTACCTTGGTGCAATGATGGAGATAGTGCACGGATGGTTATCTAAGTGCCCTGGTGGAGATGGTGCAGTGGTTCGTTATCATCGTGCCATGGTGGAGATGATGTAATGTTGGTTATCTTGGTGCCATGGTGGAGATGGTGAAGTGATTGGTTATCTTGGTGCCATGGTGGAGATGATGTAATGTTGGTTATCTTGGTGCCATGGTAGAGATGGTGATGGAGGGTTATCTTGGTGCCAAAGTAGAGATGATGCAGTGGTTAGTTACTTTGGTGCCATGGTGGAGATGGTGTATGGTTGATTATCTTGGTGCCATGGTGGAGATGGTGCAGTGATTGGTTATCTTGGTGCCATTGTGGAGATGGTCCAATGGTTGGTTATCTTGGTGCCATGATGGAGATGGTGTATAGTCTGTTATCTTGGTGCCATGGTGGAGAAGGAGCAAATGTTGGTTATCTTGGTGCCATGGTGGAGATGGTGCACTGGTTGATTATCTTGGTGCCATGGTGGAGATCGTGCAGTGGTTGAGTATCTTGATGCCATAGTGCAGATAGTGTATGGTTGGTTATCTTGGTGCCATAGTGGAGATGGTGCAGTGGTTGGTTATCTTGGTGCCATGGTGATGATGTGGTGGTTGGTTATCTTGGTGCCATGGTGGAAATGGTACATTGGTGGGTTATCTTGGTGCCATAGTGAAGATGGTGTATGGTTACTTATCTTGGTGCCATGGTGGAGCTGATGCAGTGATTGGTAATCTTGGTACCATGGTGGAGATGGTGCAGTGGTTGGCTAACTAGGTGCAATGGTGGAGATAGTGCATCTTTGGATATCTTGGTGCCCTGGTGGAGATGGTGCAGTGATTGGTTATCTTGGTGATATTGTGAAGACGGTAGAGGGGTTGGTTATCTTGGTGCCAAGGTTGAGATGGTGCAGCGGTGTGTTATATTGGTGCCATGGTGGAGATGGTGCTGTGGTTTGTCATCTTGGTGCCATGGTGGAGAGAGTGTATGGTTGGTTATCATGGTGCCATGGTGGAGATGTTGCAGTGGATGGTTATCTTGGTGCCATGGTGGAGATGGTGTACGGTCCGTTATCTTGGTGCCGTGGTGGAGATGGAGCAATGGTTGGTTATGTTGCTGCCATGGTGAAGATGGTGCGGTAGTTGGTGATTTTGGTGCCATGATGGAGATGGTGTATGGTCGGTTATCTTGGTGCCTTGGTGGATATGGTGCAGTGGTTGGTTATCTTGGTACCCAAGTGGAAATAGTGCAGTGGTTAATTATTCTAGAGCTGCGGTGGAGATAGTGCAGTGGCTGGTTATCTTGGTGCCATGGTGGAGATGGTGCAGTGGTTGGTTATCTTGGTGCCATGGTGGAGATGGTGGAGTGAATGGTTCTTTTGGTTCCATCGTGGAGATGGTGCAGTGGTTGCTTATCTTGATGTCATGGTGGAAATGGTGTATGGTTGGTTATCTTGGTGCCATGGTGGAGATGGAATAATGTTGGCTATCTTGGTGCCATGGTGGAGATGGTGTTGTGCTTGGTTATCTTGGTGCCATGGTGGAGATAGTGTATGGTTGGTTATCTTGGTGCCATGGTGGGGATGGAGCAATGGTTGGTTATCGTGGTGCCACGGTGGAGATGTGTATGGTTGGTTATCTTGGTGCCATGGTGATATAGTGCAGTGGTTGGTTATCTTGGTGCCAAGATGGAGATGGTGCATTGGTTATCATAGAGCTATGGTAGAGATAGTGCAGTGGTTGGTTATCTTGGTGCCATGGTGGCGATGGTGCAGTGATTGGTTATCTTGGTGCCATTGTGGAGATGGTGCAGTGGTTGATTATCTTGCTGCCATGGTGGAGATAGAGCAATGGTTTGTTATCTTGGTGCCTTTGTGGAGATGGGGCAATGGTTGGTTATCTTGATGCCATGGTGGAGATGGTGCATTAGCTGGTTATCTTGGTGCAATGGTGGAGATCGTGCAGTGGTTGAGAATCTTGGTGCCATAGTGGAGATGTGTATGGTTGGTTATCTTGGTGCCATGGTGATATAGTACAGTGGTTGGTTATCTTGGTGCCAAGATGGAGATGGTGCATTGGTTGATTATCTTAGAGCCATGGTAGAGATAGTGCAATGCCTGGTTATCTTGGTGCCATAATAGAGATGGTGCAGTGGTTGGTTATCTTGGTGCCATGGCGGAGATGGTGCAATAGTTGGTTATCTTGGTGCCATGGAGGACACGGTGTATGGTTAGTTGTCTTGGAGTCATGGTGGAGATGATGCAGTGGTTGGTTATCTTGGTGCCAAGGTGGAGATGGTGCAGTGGTTGGTTATCTTGGTGCTATGGTGGGGATGGTGGAGTGAAAGGTTATTTGGGTGCCATTGTGGAGATGGTGCAGTTGTTGGTTATCTTGATGCCATGGTGGAAATGGTGTATGGTTGGTTATCTTGGTGTCATGGTGGAGATGGAGCAATGGTTGGCTATCTTGGTGCCACGGTGAAGATGGTGTTGTGCTTGGTTATCTTGGTGCCATGGTGGAGATCGTGCAGTGGTTGAGAGTCTTGGTGCCATGGTGGAGATGGTGTATGGTTGGTTACCTTAGTGCCATAGTGGATATGGTGCAGTTGTTGGATATCATGGTAACAAGGTGGAGATGGTGCAGTGGTTAATTATCTTGATGCCACGATGGAGATGGTGTATGGTTGGTTATCTTGGTGCCATGGTGGAGATGTGTACGGCTGGTTATCTTGGTGCCATGATGATATAGTGCAGTGGTTGGTTATCTTGGTGCCAAGGTGGAGATGGTGCATTGGTTGATTATCTTAGAGCCATGGTAGAGATAGTGCAATGGCTGGTTATCTTGGTGCCTTAGTGGAGATGGTGCCGTGGCTGGTTATCTTGGTGCCATGGTGGAGATGGTGTATGGTTGGTTATCTTAGTGCCATGGTGGAGATGGAGCAATGGTTGGTTATCTTGGTGCCATGGTGGAGATTGTCCAGTGGTTCGTTATCTTGGTGCCATGGTGATGGTGCAGTGGTTGGTTATCGTGTTGCCATAGTGGAGACGGTGCAGTTGTGGGTTTTCTTGGTGCTAAGGTGGATATGGCGTTTGTTTGGTTATCTTGGTGCCATGGTGGAGATGGAACAGTGGTTGGTTATCTTCATGCTATGATGGAGATGGTGCAGTGGTGATTTATCTTGGTGCCATGGTCGAGTTGGTGCAGTAGTAAGTTATCTTGATCCCGCGGTGAAGATGATGCAGTGGTGGGTTATCTTTCCAACCATGGTGAAGATCGTGCAGTTTTTGGTTTTCTTGCTGTCATGGTGAAGGTCGTCCATCAGTGAGTTATCTTGGTTTTATGGTGAAGATGGTGTAAGGTTGCTTATCTTGGTACCATGGTGGAGATGCTGTATGGCTGGTTGTCTTGGTGCCATGGTAGAAATGGTGCAGTGGTTGGTTATCTTAGTGCCATGGTGATGGTGCAGTTTGGTTATCCTTGTGCCATGGTGCAGATGGTGTATGGTTGGTTATCTTGGTGCCATGATGGACATGGTGTATGGTGGGTTGTCTTTGTGCGATGGTGGAGATGGTGAAGTGGTTGGCTATCTTGGTGCCATGGTGGATATGGTGCAGTGTTTGGTCATTTTGGTGCCATGGTGGAGATGGTGCAGTAGTTAGTTTTCTTTTTGCCATGGTGCAGATGGTGTATTTTCGGTTATCTTGGTGCCATGGTGGATATGGTGCAGGGGTTGGTTATCCTAGTAGCATGAGGGAGATGATGCAGTTGTTGGCTATCTTGGCGGCATGGTGGAGATGGTATATGGTTGGTTATCTTGATACCATGGTGGATATGGTGCACTGGTTGGTTATTTTGATGTCATGGTGGAGATGGTGTAAGGTTGGTTATCTTGGTGCCATGGTGGAGATGATGCAGTGGTTGGTTATCTTGGTGCCATGGTGATGGTGCAGTGGTTGGTTGTCTTGGTCCCATGGTGGAGTGGTGCAGTTGTTGGTTATCTTGGTGCCATGGTGGAGATGGTGTATGGTTGGTTATCCTGGTGCCATGGTGGACATGGTGTATGGTGGGTTGTCTTTGTGCCATGGTGGAGATGGTGAAGTCGTTGGTTATCTTGGTGCCATGGTGGAAATGGTGCAAGTTTGGATATCTTGGTGTCATGATGAAGATTGTGCAGTCTTGAGTTATCTTGGTGTCACGGTCTAGGTGGTGCAGTGGTGTTATCTTTGTCCCGTGGAGATTATGCAGTTGTGGGATTATCTTGGTGCCATGGTGGATATAGTGCTTGGTTGGTTGGTTATCTTGTTGTCATGGTGAAGGTCGTGCATCAGTGAGTTATTTTGTTTTCATGTTGAAGGTCGTGCATCAGTGAGTTCTCTTGCTGCCATGGTTTAAATGGTGTATCGTTGGTTATCTTGGTGCCATGGTGGAGATGGTGCAGTTATTGATTATCTTGTTGTCATGGTGGAGATGGTGCAGCGGTTGTTTATGTTGGTGCCATCGTGGAGATGGTGTGTGGTTGGTTATCTTGTCACCATGGTGGAGATGGTGCAGTGGTTGGTTATTTTGGTGCCATGGTGGAGATGGTGCATTGGTGAGTTATGTTTGTGCCATGGTGGAGATGGTGCAGTGTTGAGTTATCTTGGTGCCATGGTGGAGATGGTGCAGTGGTGGGTTATCTTGGTGTCATGGTGGAGACGGTGAAGTCTTTGGTTGTCTTATTGCCATGGTGGAGATGTTGCAGTGGTGAGATATCTTGGTGCCATGGTGATGGTGCAGTTGTTGGTTACCTTGGTGCCATGGTGGGTATGATGCAGTGGTTGGTTATCTTGGTGCCAGGGTGTAGATGGTACAGTGGTTGGCTATCTTGGTCCCATGGAGGAGATGGTGCACTGCTTGGTTATCTTGGTGCCATGGTGGATATGATGCACTGCTTGGCTATCTTGGTGCCATGAAGGAGACGGTGCACTGCTTGGTTATCTTGGTGCCATGGTGGATATGGTGCACTGCTTGGCTATATTGGTGCCATGGAGGAGATGGTGCACTGCTTGGTTATCTTGGTGCCATGGTGGAGATGGTTTATAGTAGGTTATCTTGGTGCCATGGAGGAGATGGTGCATGGTGGGTTGTCTTTGTGCCATCGAGGAGTTGGTGCAGTGGTTGGTTGTCTTAGTGCCATGGAGGAAATGGTGCAGTGTTTGATTATTTTGGTGCCGCGGTGAAGATTATTGCAGTGGTTATTATCATTTTGCCAAGGTATGATTTTGGTTATCCTGGTGCCATGGTGGAAATGGTGCTGTGCTTGCTTATCTAGGTGCCATTGTGGAGATGGAGCAGTTGTTGGTTATCTTGGTGCCATGGTGGAGATGGTGTATGGTTGGTAATCTTGCCGCCATGGTGGAGATGGTGCAGTGTTTGGTTATCTTCTTGCCATGGTGGAGATGGTGCATGGTTGATTGTCTTGGTGTCATGGCGTAGATGTTGCAGTGCTTGGTTATCTTGGTGCAATGATGGAGATGGTTTTTGGTTCGTTATTTTGGTGCCATGGTGGAGATGGTGCAGTGGTTGGTTATCTTGGTGCCATGGTGGTGATGGTGCATTGTTGGTTTTCTTGGTGTCATGGTGGAGATGCTGCAGTGGTTGGTTATCTTGGTGCCCTGGTGTAGATGGTGTATTGTAGGTTATATTGGTGCCATGGTGGAGATGGTTTAGTGGTTGATTGTCTTAGTGCCATGATGGAGATTGTACAGTGGTGAGTTTTCTTGGTGCCATGGTCGAGGTGGTGCAGTGGTGAGTTATCTTGATGCCATGGTGGCGATAATGCAGTAGTGGATTATTCTTGGTGCCATAGTGGAGATGGTGTGTGTTTGGTTATCTTGGTGCCATGGTGGAGATGGTGCAGTGGTTGTTCATCTTGGTGCCATGGTGAAGATGGTGCAGTGGTTAGTTATCTCGATGCCATGGTTGAGATGGTGTATGGTTGGTTATCTTGGTGCCTTGGTGGAGATGGTGGAGTGGTTGGTTATCTTGATGTCATGATGGAGATGACGCAGTGGTGATATATCTTGGTGCCATGATTGAGTTGGTGCAGTGGTGAGTTATCTTGTTCCCGTAGTGGAGATGATGCAGCGGTGGGTTATCATCGTTCCATGGTGGAGATCGTGCAGTTTTTGGTTATCTTGCTGTCATGATGAAGGTCGTGCATCAGTGAGTTATCTTGGTTCCATGGTGGAGATGTTGTATGGTTGGTTATCTTGATGAAATGGTGTAGATGGTGCACTGGCTGGTTATCTCGATGCCATGGTGGAGATGGTGCGGTGGTTGGTTATCTTGGTGCCATGGTGATGGTGCAGTGGTTGGTAATCTTGGTGCCATGGTGGAGATGGTGCAGTAGTTGGTTATCTTGGTGCCGTAGTGGAGTGGTGCAGTTGTTGGTTATCTTGGTGCTATGGTGGAGATGGTTTATGGTAGGTTATCTTGGTGTTTTAGTGGAGATGGTGCAGTGGTTTGTTACCTTGGTGCTATTGTGGATATGGTGCAGTGGTTGGTTATCTTGATGCCATGGTGGAGATGGTGCAGTGGCTGGTTATCCTGGTGCCATGGTGGAGATGGTGTATGTTTGGTTATCTTGGTGCCATGGAGGAGATGGAGCAATGGATGTTTATCTTGGTGTCATGGTGGAGGTGGTGGAGTGGTTGGTTATCTTGGCGCCATGGTGGAGATGATGTTTGGTTGGTTATCTTGGTGCCATGATGGAGATGGTGCAGTGGTTGGTTATCTTGGTCGCATGGTAGAGATGGTGTATGGTTGGTTATCTTGGTGCCATGATGGAGATGGTGCAGTGGTTGGTTATCTTAGTGCCATGGTGGAGATGATGCATTGGTGAGTTATCTTTGTACCATGGTGGAGATGGTGCAGTGTTTGGTTATCTTGGTTATCTTGGTTGCAATATTGCTGTGATGAGTTATCTTTGTGCTATGGTGTAGATGGTGCAGTTGTTGGTTATCTTGGTGCCATGTTTGAGATGTTGCGGTTGTTGGTTATCTTGGTGCCCTTGTGGATATGGTGCAGTGGTTGGTTTTCTTAGTGTCGTGGTGGAGATGGTGCAGCGGTGAGTTATCTTGGTGCCGTGGTGGAGATGGTGCATGGTGGGTTATCTTGGTGCCATGATGGAGATGATGCAGTGGTGACTCATCTTGGTGCCCTGGTGGAGATGGTGCAGTGGTGGGTTTATCTTGGTGCCATGGTGGAGATGATGCAGTGGAGGGTTGTCTTGGTGCCATTGTGGAGATGGTGTATGGTGGGTTATCCTGGTGCCCTGTTGGATATGTTGCAGTGGAGGATTATCTTGGTGCCATGGTGGAGATGATGCAGTGGAGGGTTGTCTTGGTGCCATGGTGGAGATGATGCAGTGGAGGGTTGTCTTGGTGCCATGGTGGATATGGTGCAGTGGAGGGTTACCTTGGTGCCATGGTGGAGATGATGCAGTGGAGAGTTATCTTGGTGCCATTGTGGAGATGGTGCATGGTGGGTTATCCTGGTGCCCTGTTGGATATGGTGCGGTGGAGGGTTATCTTGGTGCCATGATGGAGATGATGCAGTGGAGGGTTATCTTGGTGCCATTGTGGAGATGGTGCAGTGGAGGGTTATCTTGGTGCCATGGTGGAGATGGTGCATTGGTGAGTTATCTTTGTGCCATGGTGATGGTGAAACGTTGAGTTATCTTGGTGCCATGGTGGAGATGGTGTATTGGTGAGTTATCTTTGTGCCATGGTGGAGATGGTGCAGTGTTTGGTTATCTTGGTTATCTTGGTTGCAATATTGCTGTGATGAGTTATCTTTGTACCATGGTGTAGATGGTGCAGTTGTTGGTTATCTTGGTGCCATGTTTGAGATGTTGCGGTTGTTGGTTATCTTGGTGCCCTTGTGGATATGGTGCAGTGGTTGGTTATCTTAGTGCCGTGGTGAAGATGGTGCAGTGGTGAGTTATCTTGGTGCCGTGGTGGAGATGGTGCATGGTGGGTTATCTTGGTGCCATGATGAAGACGGTGCAGTGGTGACTCATCTTGGTGCCCTGGTGGAGATGGTGCAGTGGTGGGTTTATCTTGGTGCCATGGTGGAGATGGTGCATGGCTGGTTGGTTATCTTATTGTCATGGTGAAGGTCGTGCATGGTATAGATGGTTTATGGTTGGTTATCTTGGTGCCATGGTGAAGATGATGCAGTGGTTGGTTATCTTGTTGCCATGATGGAGATGGTGCAGTGGTTGGTTATCGTGGTGCCATCGTGGAGATGTTGTATGGTGGGTTATCTTGGTGCCATGGTGGAGATGGTGCAGTGGTTGGTTATCTTGGTGCCATGGTGGAGATGGTGTATTGGTGAGTTATCTTGGTGCCATGGTGGAGATGGTGCACTGTTGAGTTATCTTGGTGCCATGGTGGAGATGGTGCAATGTTGAGTTATCTTGGTGCCATGGTGGAGATGGTGCAGTAGTTGGTCATCTTGGTGCTATTGTGGAGATGGTGCATGGTGGGTTATCCTGGTGCCCTGGTGGATATGGTGCAGTGGAGGGTTATCTTGGTGCCATGGTGGAGATGATGCAGTGAAGGGTTATCTTGGTGCCATGGTGGAGATGATGCAGTGGAGGGTTGTCTTGGTGCCATGGTGGAGATGGTGCAGTGGAGGGTTATCTTGGTGCCATGGTGGAGATGATGCAGTGGAGGGTTGTCTTGGTGCCATGGTGGAGATGGTGCAGTGGAGGGTTATCTTGGTGCCCTCGTGAGGATGGTGCACTGGTGGGTGATCTGGGTGCCATGGTGGATGTAATGAAGTGGAGGGTTATCTTGGCACCATGGTATTTTTGGTGTTGTGGCTTATCTATGTGATCTGGTGGAGGAGGTGTTGAGGTGGGTTTTCTTGGTAACCTTTTGGAAGTGGTGCAGTGGTGGGTTATATTGTTGCTTTGTTACAGATTGTGATATGGTGGGTTATCTTGGTGCTCTGGTCCTGTAGGAAGGTGTCCAGGTTCTCTAGGGAGGTGTTCATGTAGTGTAGGGAGGTGCCCTGGTCCTGTAGGGAGGTACCCTGGTCCTGTAGGGAGGTGCCCTGGTCCTGTAGGGAGGTACCCTGGTCCTGTAGGGAGGTGCCCTGGTCCTGTAGGGAGGTACCCTGGTCCTGTAGGGAGGTACCCTGGTCCTGTAGGGAGGTGCCCTGGTCCTGTAGGGAGGTACCCTGGTCCTGTAGGGAGGTGCCCTGGTCCTGTAGGGAGGTGCCCTGGTCCTGTAGGGAGGTGCCCTGGTCCTGTAGGGAGGTGCCCTGGTCCTGTAGGGAGGTACCCTGGTCCTGTAGGGAGGTGCCCTGGTCCTGTAGGGAGGTGCCCTGGTCCTGTAGGGAGGTACCCTGGTCCTGTAGGGAGGTACCCTGGTCCTGTAGGGAGGTGCCCTGGTCCTGTAGGGAGGTACCCTGGTCCTGTAGGGAGGTGCCCTGGTCCTGTAGGGAGGTACCCTGGTCCTGTAGGGAGGTACCCTGGTCCTGTAGGGAGGTACCCTGGTCCCGTAGGGAGGTGCCCTGGTCCTGTAGGGAGGTGCCCTGGTCCTGTAGGGAGGTACCCTGGTCCTGTAGGGAGGTGCCCTGGTCCTGTAGGGAGGTACCCTGGTCCTGTAGGGAGGTACCCTAGTCCTGTAGGGAGGTGCCGTGGTCGTGTAGGGAGGTACCCTGGTCCTGTAGAGAGGTACCCTGGTCCTGTAGGGAGGTGCCGTGGTCCTGTAGGGAGGTGCCCTGGTCCTGTAGGGAGGTACCCTAGTCCTGTAGGGAGGTGCCGTGGTCGTGTAGGGAGGTGCCCTGGTCCTGCAGGGAGGTACCCTGGTCCTGTAGGGAGGTGCCCTGGTCCTGTAGGGAGGTACCCTGGTCCTGTAGGGAGGTGCCCTGGTCCTGTAGGGAGGTGCCCTGGTCCTGTAGGGAGGTGCCCTGGTCCTGTAGGGAGGTGCCCTGGTCCTGTAGGGAGGTACCCTGGTCCTGTAGAGAGGTACCCTGGTCCTGTAGGGAGGTGCCCTGGTCCTGTAGGGAGGTGCCCTGGTCCTGTAGGGAGGTACCCTAGTCCTGTAGGGAGGTGCCGTGGTCGTGTAGGGAGGTGCCCTGGTCCTGCAGGGAGGTACCCTGGTCCTGTAGGGAGGTGTCCTGGTCCTGTAGGGAGGTACCCTAGTCCTGTAGGGAGGTACCCTGGTCCTGTAGGGAGGTGCCCTGGTCCTGTAGAGAGGTACCCTGGTTCTGTAGGGAGGTACCCTGGTCCTGTAGGGAAGAGCCCAGGTCCTGTAGGGAGTTGTCTAGGAGGAGTCTAGGTCCCATAGGGAGGTACCTTGGTCCTACAGGAGGTGCTCTGGTACTTTAGGGAGGTGTCCAGGTCCTGTATTGAGGTACCGAGCTCCTGCAGGGAAGTGTCCATGTCTTGCAGAGAGGTGTCCAGGTCCTGTAGTCAGGTGACGAAGTCCTGTAGGGAAGTGTCCAGGTCCTGTAGGAGGTACCCAAACCCTGTAGGGAGGTGTTCATGACCTGTTGGGAGGAGTCCAGGTCTTTAAGGAGAGGTGTAGAGAGATGTTCAGGTCCTGTAGTGAGGTGTTCAGGTCCCGTGATGAGGTGTACAGGTCGTATACGGAGGTCCATTAGAAAAATGCCCAGGTCCTGTTGCATCCTGCACAGATCCTGTAGAGAGGTGCTCTTGTCCTTTGGGAAGGTACCCTGATCCTGTAGGGAGGTGTCCAGGTCCTGTACGGAGGGGTCTAGGTCCTGTAGGGGGGTGCCCATGTTCTGTTGGGAGGTGCCCAGGTCCTGTAGGGAGGTGCCATGGTCCTGTAGGGAGGTGTTCAGGTCCTGTTGGGAGGTGTCCAGGTCCTGTAGGGAGGTGTTCAGGTCCTGTAGGGAGGTGTCCAGGTCCTGTAGGGAGGTGTCCAGGTCCTGTAGGGAGGTGTTCAGGTCCTGTAGGGAGGTGTCCAGGTCCTGTAGGGAGGTGTCCAGGTCCTGTAGGGAGGTGTTCAGGTCCTGTAGGGAGGTGTTCAGGTCCTGTTGGGAGGTGTCCAGGTCCTGTAGGGAGGTGTCCAGGTCCTGTAGGGAGGTGTTCAGGTCCTGTTGGGAGGTGTCCAGGTCTTGTAGGGAGGTATCCATATCCTGTGGGAAGGTGTCCAGGTCCTGTAGGGAGGTGTCCAGGTCCTGTAGGGAGGTGTTCAGGTCCTGTTGGGAGGTGTCCAGGTCTTGTAGGGAGGTATCCATATCCTGTGGGAAGGTGTCCAGGTCCTGTAGGGAGGTGTCCAGGTCCTGTAGGGAGGTATCCATATCCTGTGGGAGGTGTCCAGGTCCTGTAGGGAGGTGTCCAGGTCCTGTAGGGAGGTGCCCAAGTCGTGTAGGGAGGTATCCAGGTCCTGTAGTAGGTGTCCAGGTCCTGTAGGGAGGTGCCCAAGTCGTGTAGGGAGGTATCCAGGTCCTGTAGTAGGTGTCCAGGTCCTGTAGGGAGGTGCCCAAGTCGTGTAGGGAGGTATCCAGGTCCTGTAGTAGGTGTCCAGGTCCTGTAGAGTGGTTTCCAGTTCCTGCTCGGAGGGAGGTGCCCAGGCCCTGTAGGTGAGGCGTCGAGGTCCTATAGGGGAGTGCCCAGGTCCTGTAGGTAGGTATCCAGATCCTGTAGGGGAGTGTCCAGGTCCTGTAGGTAGGTGCCCAAGTCCTATAAGGATGTGTCCAAGTCCTTTAAGGAGGTGTCCATGTCCTGTAGGGAGATGTCCAGGTCCTGTAGCGAGTTGTCCAGGTCCTTAAGTAGGTATCCATGTCCCATTGGGAGGTGTCCAGGTCCTGTAGGGAGGTGTCCAGTTCGTGTACGGTGTCCAGGTACTTTAGGGAAGTGCCCATGTACTGAAGGGAGATGTTCAATTCCTGTAGGGAGGTGTCCTGGTCCTGTAAGGAGGTACCCTTGTCCTGTAGGGTGGAGACCTGCTACTGTAAGTAGGTTTCCACGTCCTGTAAGGATATGTCCAGTTCCTGTAGGAAGGTGTCCAGGTCCTATAGAGAGGTGTCCAAGTCTTATAGGGAAGTGCCCTAGCTCTATAGGGAGGTGTCCAGGTCCTGTATAGAGATGTCCAGGTACTGTAGGGATGTGTCCATGTCCTGTAATGAGGTGCGCAAGTCCTATAGGGAGGTCTCCAAGTCCTGTAGGGAGGTATCCAGGTCTTGTAGGGAGATGTCCAGGCTCTGTAACAAGGTGTCCAGATCCTGTAAGGAGGTATCATGTCCCATTGAGAGGTCTGCAGGTCCTATAAGGTGTCTAGATCCTGCAGGAAAGTGCCCAGTTCCCTTAGAGACGTGTCCAGGTCCTGTAGGATGATGTCCAGGTCCTGTAGGGAGGTGCCTTAGTCCAGTAGGAAGGTGCCCAGATCCTGTAGAGAGGTACCCAGGATCTGTAGGGAGGTGTCCAAGTCCTTTAAGGAGGTGTCCAGGTCCTGTAATGAGGTAAGCAGATACTGTAATGAGGTGTCCACGTAAAATAGGAAGGTTTCCAGGTCCTGCAGGAAGGTGCCCTTATCCTGTAGGAGGAGTCCAGATCCTGTAGGAAGGTGTCCAGGTCCTGTAGGAAGGTGTCCAGTTCATATAGGGATGTGCCCTGGTCCTGTAGGGAGGTGCACTGGTCCTCTCTGGACCTGTGGGGAGGTGCCCAGGTCCTTAGGGAGGTGACCTAGTTCTGTTTAGAAATGCCCTTGTCCTTTAGGTAGATGTCCAGGTCCTGTAGGGGGGTGTCCAAGTCATGTAGGAAGATGTCCAGGTCCTGTGGGAAGGTGTGGAGGTCCTGTAGGAGAGTGCCTATGCCCTGTGCGAAGGTGTCCAGGTCCAGGTCAGATCCTGTAGAGATGTGCCCAGGTCCTGTATGGAATTGCCCTGGACATGTAGTTAGTTTTCCAGGTCCCGTAGGGAGGTGCCTTGTTTCTGAAGGGAGGTGTCCAGGTTTTGTAGGGAGAAGTCCAGGTCCTCTAGAAAGGTGTTCAGGTCTTGTAAGGTGGTGTCCAAGTCCTATAGGGACTTGCCCTGGTTCTTTAGGGAGGTGCCAAGATACTGTAGTGAGGTCTTCAGGTAGTGTAGGGATGTGTATAGGTCTTGTAGGGAGGTGCCCAGGACCTGTAGGGAAGTTGTCCGTGTCCTGTAGTGAGGTGTCCAGGACCTGTAGGGAGGTGTCCAGGCCCTGTAGGGTGGTACCCAGGTACTGTATTGGTGTGTCCAGGTAATTCAAGGGTGTTCAGGTCCTGTAGAGAGGTGCCCAGGTTGTGTAAGGAAGTGTCCAGGTCCTGTACTGAGGATATCCAGGTCTTGTAGGGAGGTGTCCTGGTTCAGCTGGGAGGTGTCCAGGTCCTGTAGGGAGGTGCCCTGGTTCAGTTGGGAGGTGTCCAGGTCCTGTAGGTCGGAGCCTTGATCCTATAGGGAGGTGCTTTGATCCTGTAGGGAGGCTCCCAGGTCCTATAGGGAATTAACCAGGCCATGTAGGGGAGTGCCCAGGTCCTGTGGGGAGGAGCTTTGGTGCTGTAGAGAGGTGTCCTGGTCTGGTGGGGAGGTGTCCTGTAGGGAAGTGTCCAGGTTCTGTGGAAATGTGACCAGGTCCTGTAGAGAGGTATCCAGGTCCTGTAGAGATGTGCCCTAGCCCTGTAGAGAGGTGCCTAGGCCCTGTAGAGAGGTGCCCAGGTCCTGTAGGGAGTTACCCATGTCCTGTGGGGAGGTGCCCAGGTCCTGTGGAGAGATGCCCAGGTCCTATAGGGTGTCCATGTCCTGTAGGGAGGTGCCCAGGTCCTGTAGGCAGGTGCCTAGGTCCTGCAGAGAGTTGCTCAGGCCCTGTTGAGAGGTGCCCAAGTTCTATAGGGAGGTGTCCAGGTCCTGTAGAGAGGTGGCCAGGTCCTGTAGAGAAGTGCCCAGGTTGTAGTAGAGAGTCGTCCAGGTCTTAGAGAGGTGTCCAGGTTCTGTAGAGAGTGTCAGGTCCTGTAGAGAGGTGTCCAGGTTCTGTAGAGAGGTGTCCAGGGTCCTGTAGGGAGATGTCCAGGTCCTGTAGAGAGGTTGTCCAGGGTCTGTAGAGAGGTGTCCAGGTCCTGTAGAGAGGTGTCCTGTCATGGAGAGGGTGTCCAGGTCCTGTAGAGAGGTGCCTAGGTCCTGTAGAGAGGTGTCCAGGTTCTGTAGAGAGGTGTCCAGGTTCTGTAGAGAGGTGTCCAGGTCCTGTAGAGAGGTGTCCAGGTCCTGTAGAGAGGTGTCCAGGTCCTGTAGAGAGGTGTCCAGGTTCTGTAGAGAGGTGTCCCAGGTCCTGTAGAGAGGTGTCCAGGTCCTGTAGAGAGGTGTCCAGGTCCTGTAGAGAGGTGTCCAGGTCCTGTAGAGAGGTGTCCAGGTCCTGTAGAGAGGTGGCTAGGTCCTGTAGAGAGGTGTCCAGGTCCTGTAGAGAGGTGTCCAGGTTCTGTAGAGAGGTGTCCAGGTCCTGTAGAGAGGTGTCCAGGTCCTGTAGAGAGGTGTCCAGGTCCTGTAGAGAGGTGTCCAGGTCCTGTAAATAGGAGCCGAGTTTCTGTCGGGATCATGTTTGGTAGCGTCATACTTAGTGGTCGTACCGTCGTGGTCAAGGGTCGTGACCTCGTCGTCAAGGTCGTACCGTCGTGGTCAAGGGTCGTACCATCGTCGTCAAGGTCGTACCGTCGTGGTCAAGGGTCGTACCATCGTCGTCAAGGTCGTACCGTCGTGGTCAAGGGTCGTACCATCGTCGTCAAGGTCGTACCGTCGTGGTCAAGGGTCGTACTATCGTCGTCAAGGTCGTACCGTCGTGATCAAGGGTCATACCCTCGTCGTCAAGGTCGTACCGTCGTGGTCAAGGGTCGTACCCTCGTCGTCAAGGTCGTACCGTCGTGGTCAAGGGTCGTACCATCGTCGTCAAGGTCGTACCGTCGTGGTCAAGGGTCATACCCTCGTCGTCAAGGTCGTACCGTCGTGGTCAAGGGTCGTACCATCGTCGTCAAGGTCGTACCGTCGTGGTCAAGGGTCGTACCGTCTCCTTGAAGGGTAAGTAAGTCTGTTGGGTTTTTTGATAACATTCTAAACTCAAAGATCAAAGAAACAAAAAACAAGCAAACATCAGAACGTGGATGTTGGTAACTTGTATAAGAAAACTGGGCAAGATGATCTTTATGTTACCAGCGACGTCACGTAATGTGGCATGACTTGCAACTGAAGGTTAAGGGTTACGTCGGCTTCCCCTTCTGACCAACAGCAGCGCGTCATATACACACGTCACGCAGCTCTACCAATATTCTGGGGATTTCCTGAATAACTGCATAATACATAACATGCTGGACTGACCTCAGTACCGAGCCTGCCTCCGTGACACATCCTACACTGACCTATTCTGCTCAAGGTAATGGGTCTATACTCAGCGTCATGACCACTGAAAACCCACACGAAATCAAACAGAAATATATTATCTATCCTGTGATATACATAAATATATATATATATATATATATATATATATATATATATATATATATATATATATATATATATATATATATATATATATATATATATATATATATATATATATATATATATATATATATATATATAAATATATATATATATATATATATATATATATATATATATATATATATATATATATATATATATATATATATATATATTACAGAGGTATAAGTTTGTTGAGTATTCCTGGTAAATTATATGGGAGGGTATTGATTGAGAGGGTGAAGGCATGTACAGAGCATCAGATTGGGGAAGAGCAGTGTGGTTTCAGAAGTGGTAGAGGATGTGTGGATCAGGTGTTTGCTTTGAAGAATGTATGTGAGAAATACTTAGAAAAGCAAATGGATTTGTATGTAGCATTTATGGATCTGGAGTTGATAGAGATGCTCTGTGGAAGGTATTAAGAATATATGGTGTGGGAGGAAAGTTGTTAGAAGCAGTGAAAAGTTTTTATCGAGGATGTAAGGCATGTGTACGTGTAGGAAGAGAGGAAAGTGATTGGTTCTCAGTGAATGTAGGTTTGCGGCAGGGGTGTGTGATGTCTCCATGGTTGTTTAATTTGTTTATGGATGGGGTTGTTAGGGAGGTAAATGCAAGAGTTTTGGAAAGAGGGGCAAGTATGAAGTCTGTTGGGGATGAGAGAGCTTGGGAAGTGAGTCAGTTGTTGTTCGCTGATGATACAGCGCTGGTGGCTGATTGATGTGAGAAACTGCAGAAGCTGGTGACTGAGTTTGGTAAAGTGTGTGGAAGAAGAAAGTTAAGAGTAAATGTGAATAAGAGCAAGGTTATTAGGTACAGTAGGGTTGAGGGTCAAGTCAATTGGGAGGTGAGTTTGAATGGAGAAAAACTGGAGGAAGTGAAGTGTTTAGATATCTGGGAGTGGATCTGGCAGCGGATGGAACCATGGAAGCGGAAGTGGATCATAGGGTGGGGGAGGGGGCGAAAATTCTGGGGGCCTTGAAGAATGTGTGGAAGTCCAGAACATTATCTCGGAAAGCAAAAATGGGTATGTTTGAAGGAATAGTGGTTCCAACAATGTTGTATGGTTGCGAGGCGTGGGCTATGGATAGAGTTGTGCGCAGGAGGATAGATGTGCTGGAAATGAGATGTTTGAGGACAATGTGTGGTGTGAGGTGGTTTGATCGAGTGAGTAACGTAAGGGTAAGAGAGATGTATGGAAATAAGAAGAGCGTGGTTGAGAGAGCAGAAGAGGGCGTTTTGAAGTGGTTTGGGCACATGGAGAGAATGAGTGAGGAAAGATTGACCAAGAGGATATATGTGTCGGAGGTGGAGGGAACGAGGAGAAGAGGGAGACCAAATTGGAGATGGAAAGATGGAGTGAAAAAGATTTTGTGTGATCGGGGCCTGAACATGCAGGAGGGTGAAAGGAGGGCAAGGAATAGAGTGAATTGGAGCGATGTGGTATACCGGGGTTGACGTGCTGTCAGTGGATTGAATCAAGGCATGTGAAGCGTCTGGGGTAAACCATGGAAAGCTGTGTAGGTATGTATATTTGCGTGTGTGGACGTATGTATATACATGTGTATGGGGGGGGGGGGTTGGGCCATTTCTTTCGTCTGTTTCCTTGCGCTACCTCGCAAACGCGGGAGACAGCGACAAAGTATAATAAAAAAAAGAAATAATATATATATATATATATATATATATATATATATATATATATATATATATATATATATATATATATATATTTTTTTTTTATTATTATTATACTTTGTCACTGTCTCCCGCGTTTGCGAGGTAGCGCAAGTAAACATGTGTATGGGGGGGGGGGGGGGTTGGGCCATTTCTTTCGTCTGTTTCCTTGCGCTACCTCGCAAACGCGGGAGACAGCGACAAAGTATAATAAAAAAAAGAAATAATATATATATATATATATATATATATATATATATATATATATATATATATATATATATATATATATATATATATATTATTTTTTTTTTTTTTTTTATTATTATACTTTGTCACTGTCTCCCGCGTTTGCGAGGTAGCGCAAGGAAACAGACGAAAGAAATGGCCCAACCCCCCCCCCCATACACATGTATATACATACGTCCACACACGCAAATATACATACCTACACAGCTTTCCATGGTTTACCCCAGACGCTTCACATGCCCCGATTCAATCCACTGACAGCACGTCAACCCCGGTATACCACATCGCTCCAATTCACTCTATTCCTTGCCCTCCTTTCACCCTCCTGCATGTTCAGGCCCCGATCACACAAAATCCTTTTCACTCCATCCTTCCACCTCCAATTTGGTCTCCCTCTTCTCCTTGTTCCCTCCACCTCCGACACATATATCTTCTTGGTCAATCTCTCCTCACTCATCCTCTCCATGTGCCCAAACCACTTCAAAACACCCTCTTCTACTCTCTCAACCACGCTCTTTTTATTACCACACATCTCTCTTACCCTTACGTTACTTACTCGATCAAACCACCTCACACCACACATTGTCCTCAAACATCTCATTTCCAGCACATCCATCCTCCTGCGCACAACTCTATCCATAGCCCACGCCTCGCAACCATACAACATTGTTGGAACCACTATTCCTTCAAACATACCATTTTTGCTTTCCGAGATAATGTTCTCGACTTCCACACATTCTTCAAGGCCCCCAGATTTTCGCCCCCTCCCCCACCCTATGATCCACTTCCACTTCCATGGTTCCATCCGCTGCCAGATCCACTCCCAGATATCTAAAACACTTCACTTCCTCCAGTTTTTCTCCATTCAAACTCACCTCCCAATTGACTTGACCCTCAACCCTACTGTACCTAATAACCTTGCTCATATTCACCAATTTACTCTTTTGCTTTCTTCTTCCACACCTTTTCCAAACTCGTCACCAGCCTTCTGCAACACCACCACCAGCCTCTCCTGCCCCACACAACACCACCACCAGCCTCTCCTGCCCCACACAACACCACCACCAGCCTCTATAGCCCCACACAACACCACCACTATCCTCTCCTGGCCGACACAACCAACCACAATCATCTATCTCCCCACGCAACACCACCACCAGCCTCTCCTACCTCACACAACACCACCACCAGCCTCTATAGCCCCACACAACACCACCACCAGCCTCTCCTGCCCCACACAACACCACCACTATCCTCTCCTGGCCGACACAACCAACCACAATCATCTATCTCCCCACGCAACACCACCACCAGCCCCTATTGCCCCACATAACACCACAACCAGCCTCTCCTGCCTCAAAAACACCACAACTATCCTCTCCTGGCCGACACAACCAACCACAATCATCTATCTCCCCACGCAACACCACCACCAGCCTCTCCTACCTCACACAACACCACCACCAGCCTCTCCTACCTCACACAACACCACCACCAGCCTCTCCTACCTCACACAACACCACCACTATCCTCTCCTGGCCGACACAACCAACCACAATCATCTATCTCCCCACGCAACACCACCACCAGCCTCTCCTACCTCACACAACACCACCACTATCCTCTCCTGGCCGACACAACCAACCACAATCATCTATCTCCCCACGCAACACCACCACCAGCCTCTATAGCCCCACACAACACCACCACTATCCTCTCCTGGCCGACACAACCAACCACAATCATCTATCTCCCCACGCAACACCACCACCAGCCTCTCCTACCTCACACAACACCACCACTATCCTCTCCTGGCCGACACAACCAACCACAATCATCTATCTCCCCACGCAACACCACCACCAGCCTCTATAGCCCCACACAACACCACCACCAGCCTCTATAGCCCCACACAACACCACCACTATCCTCTCCTGGCCGACACAACCAACCACAATCATCTATCTCCCCACGCAACACCACCACCAGCCTCTCCTACCTCACACAACACCACCACCAGCCTCTCCTACCTCACACAACACCACCACCAGCCTCTCCTACCTCACACAACACCACCACCAGCCTCTATAGCCCCACACAACACCACCACCAGCCTCTATAGCCCCACACAACACCACCACTATCCTCTCCTGGCCGACACAACCAACCACAATCATCTATCTCCCCACGCAACACCACCACCAGCCTCTATAGCCCCACACAACACCACCACCAGCCTCTCCTGCCCCACACAACACCACCACTATCCTCTCCTGGCCGACACAACCAACCACAATCATCTATCTCCCCACGCAACACCACCACCAGCCTCTATAGCCCCACACAACACCACCACTATCCTCTCCTGGCCGACACAACCAACCACAATCATCTATCTCCCCACGCAACACCACCACCAGCCTCTATAGCCCCACACAACACCACCACTATCCTCTCCTGGCCGACACAACCAACCACAATCATCTATCTCCCCACGCAACACCACCACCAGCCTCTATAGCCCCACACAACACCACCACCAGCCTCTATAGCCCCACACAACACCACCACTATCCTCTCCTGGCCGACACAACCAACCACAATCATCTATCTCCCCACGCAACACCACCACCAGCCTCTATAGCCCCACACAACACCACCACCAGCCTCTATAGCCCCACACAACACCACCACTATCCTCTCCTGGCCGACACAACCAACCACAATCATCTATCTCCCCACGCAACACCACCACCAGCCTCTCCTGCCCCACACAACACCACCACTATCCTCTCCTGGCCGACACAACCAACCACAATCATCTATCTCCCCACGCAACACCACCACCAGCCTCTATAGCCTCACACAACACCACCACTATCCTCTCCTGGCCGACACAACCAACCACAATCATCTATCTCCCCACGCAACACCACCACCAGCCTCTATAGCCCCACACAACACCACCACCAGCCTCTATAGCCCCACACAACACCACCACTATCCTCTCCTGGCCGACACAACCAACCACAATCATCTATCTCCCCACGCAACACCACCACCAGCCTCTCCTGCCCCACACAACACCACCACTATCCTCTCCTGGCCGACACAACCAACCACAATCATCTATCTCCCCACGCAACACCACCACCAGCCTCTCCTACCTCACACAACACCACCACCAGCCTCTCCTGCCCCACACAACACCACCACCAGCCTCTATAGCCCCACACAACACCACCACCAGCCTCTCCTGCCCCACACAACACCACCACCAGCCTCTATAGCCCCACACAACACCACCACCAGCCTCTCCTGCCCCACACAACACCACCACCAGCCTCTATAGCCCCACACAACACCACCACCAGCCTCTCCTACCTCACACAACACCACCACTATCCTCTCCTGGCCGACACAACCAACCACAATCATCTATCTCCCCACGCAACACCACCACCAGCCTCTCCTGCCCCACACAACACCACCACCAGCCTCTCCTACCTCACACAACACCACCACCAGCCTCTATAGCCCCACACAACACCACCACTATCCTCTCCTGGCCGACACAACCAACCACAATCATCTATCTCCCCACGCAACACCACCACCAGCCTCTCCTACCTCACACAACACCACCACCAGCCTCTCCTGCCCCACACAACACCACCACTATCCTCTCCTGGCCGACACAACCAACCACAATCATCTATCTCCCCACGCAACACCACCACCAGCCTCTCCTGCCCCACACAACACCACCACCAGCCTCTATAGCCCCACACAACACCACCACCAGCCTCTCCTGCCCCACACAACACCACCACCAGCCTCTATAGCCCCACACAACACCACCACCAGCCTCTCCTACCTCACACAACACCACCACCAGCCTCTCCTGCCCCACACAACACCACCACCAGCCTCTCCTACCTCACACAACACCACCACCAGCCTCTCCTACCTCACACAACACCACCACCAGCCTCTCCTACCTCACACAACACCACCACCAGCCTCTATAGCCCCACACAACACCACCACCAGCCTCTCCTACCTCACACAACACCACCACCAGCCTCTCCTACCTCACACAACACCACCACCAGCCTCTCCTACCTCACACAACACCACCACCAGCCTCTCCTACCTCACACAACACCACCACCAGCCTCTATAGCCCCACACAACACCACCACCAGCCTCTCCTACCTCACACAACACCACCACCAGCCTCTCCTACCTCACACAACACCACCACTATCCTCTCCTGGCCGACACAACCAACCACAATCATCTATCTCCCCACGCAACACCACCACCAGCCTCTCCTGCCCCACACAACACCACCACCAGCCTCTCCTACCTCACACAACACCACCACCAGCCTCTATAGCCCCACACAACACCACCACCAGCCTCTCCTACCTCACACAACACCACCACTATCCTCTCCTGGCCGACACAACCAACCACAATCATCTATCTCCCCACGCAACACCACCACCAGCCTCTCCTACCTCACACAACACCACCACCAGCCTCTCCTACCTCACACAACACCACCACCAGCCTCTATAGCCCCACACAACACCACCACTATCCTCTCCTGGCCGACACAACCAACCACAATCATCTATCTCCCCACGCAACACCACCACCAGCCTCTATAGCCCCACACAACACCACCACTATCCTCTCCTGGCCGACACAACCAACCACAATCATCTATCTCCCCACGCAACACCACCACCAGCCTCTCCTACCTCACACAACACCACCACTATCCTCTCCTGGCCGACACAACCAACCACAATCATCTATCTCCCCACGCAACACCACCACCAGCCTCTATAGCCCCACACAACACCACCACCAGCCTCTATAGCCCCACACAACACCACCACTATCCTCTCCTGGCCGACACAACCAACCACAATCATCTATCTCCCCACGCAACACCACCACCAGCCTCTCCTGCCCCACACAACACCACCACCAACCTCTCCTGCCCCACACAACACCACCACCAGCCTGTCCTGCCCCACACAACACCACCACCAGCCTCTATAGCCCCACACAACACCACCACCAGCCTCTATAGCCCCACACAACACCACCACTATCCTCTCCTGGCCGACACAACCAACCACAATCATCTATCTCCCCACGCAACACCACCACCAGCCTCTCCTGCCCCACACAACACCACCACCAGCCTCTCCTACCTCACACAACACCACCACCAGCCTCTCCTACCTCACACAACACCACCACCAGCCTCTCCTACCTCACACAACACCACCACCAGCCTCTCCTGCCCCACACAACACCACCACTATCCTCTCCTGGCCGACACAACCAACCACAATCATCTATCTCCCCACGCAACACCACCACCAGCCTCTCCTGCCCCACACAACACCACCACCAGCCTCTATAGCCCCACACAACACCACCACCAGCCTCTCCTACCTCACACAACACCACCACCAGCCTCTCCTACCTCACACAACACCACCACTATCCTCTCCTGGCCGACACAACCAACCACAATCATCTATCTCCCCACGCAACACCACCACCAGCCTCTATAGCCCCACACAACACCACCACTATCCTCTCCTGGCCGACACAACCAACCACAATCATCTATCTCCCCACGCAACACCACCACAAGCCTCTCCTGCCCCACACAACACCACCACCAGCCTCTCCTGCCCCACACAACACCACCACTATCCTCTCCTGGCCGACACAACCAACCACAATCATCTATCTCCCCACGCAACACCACCACCAGCCTCTCCTGCCCCACACAACACCACCACCAGCCTCTCCTGCCCCACACAACACAACCACTAGCCCCTCCTGCCTTCCGCAACACCACCACCAGCCTCTCCTGCCCCACACAACACCACCACCAGCCTCTCCTGCCCCACACAACACCACCACCAGCCTCTATAGCCCCACACAACACCACCACCAGCCTCTCCTACCTCACACAACACCACCACCAGCCTCTCCTGCCCCACACAACACCACCACCAGCCTCTCCTACCTCACACAACACCACCACCAGCCTCTATAGCCCCACACAACACCACCACCAGCCTCTCCTGCCCCACACAACACCACCACCAGCCTCTCCTACCTCACACAACACCACCACTATCCTCTCCTGGCCGACACAACCAACCACAATCATCTATCTCCCCACGCAACACCACCACCAGCCTCTCCTGCCCCACACAACACCACCACTATCCTCTCCTGGCCGACACAACCAACCACAATCATCTATCTCCCCACGCAACACCACCAGCAGCCTCTCCTGCCCCACACAACACCACCACCAGCCTCTCCTACCTCACACAACACCACCACCAGCCTCTCCTACCCCACGCAATACCACTACCAGCCTCTATAGCCCCACACAACACCACCACTATCCTCTCCTGGCCGACACAACCAACCACAATCATCTGTCTCCCCACACAACACCACCACCAGCCCCTATTGCCCCACATAACACCACAACAAGCCTCTCCTGCCTCAAAAACACCACAACTATTCTCTCCTTCCCCACACAACACCACGACCATCTCTCCTGCCCACACAACACCACCACCATCTTCTCCTGCCCCTCAATACACTACCACCATCCTGTCTTGCCCCACACAACACCACCACCGGCCTATCTTGCCCCACAAAACATCACCACCAGCCTCTCCTCCCCCACACAAAAATACTATCAGCCTCTAAAGCCCCACAGAACACTACCAGCAACATCTTCTGCCCACACAACACAACACAATCCCCTAGAGCTACACACAACCCCACCACTAGCCTCTCCTTCCCCACACAACACCACCACCAGCCTCTATAGCCCCACACAACACCACCACCAGCCTCTCCTGCTCCATACAACACTACCCCATCCTCTATAGCCACTCACAACCCCACTACCAGCCTCTCGTTCACAACACAACACTAGCACCATCATTTATAGCCCCACGCAACCCCACCACGATCCTGTCCTGCCGCACATAACCCCAACACCAGCCTCTCTTCCCCTACATAACACCACCACAATCTTCTATAGTCCCACACAGCCCCAGCATCATCCACTATAGCCCCACATAACACCACCACGAACCTATCCTGCCCCACACAACACCATCACCATACTCTCCTTCCACACACAACACCACCATCAGCCTCTCCTGCCCCACACAACACCACCACCAGCCTCTCCTGCCCCACACAACTCCACAACCAGCCTTTCCCACACAGCCCCACCACCAGCTCTCTTGCCCCACGCAACACCACCACCAGCCTCTCCAGCCCTACGCAACGCCACCACCAGCCTCTCCTACCTCACACAACACCACCACCAGCCTCTTCTGCCCCACGCAACACCACCACCAGCCTCTCCTGCCCTACGCAACGCCACCACTAGCCTCTCCTACCTCACACAACACCACCACCAGCCTCTCCTACCTCACACAACACCACCACCAGCCTCTTCTGCCCCACGCAACACCACCACTAGCCTCTCCTACCTCACACAACACCACCACCAGCCTCTCCTGCCCCGCACAACACCACCACCATCCTCTCCTGCCTCACACAACACCACCAGATTCCCCTGCCCCACGCAACACCGCCGCCAGCCTCTCCTTCACCAGGCAACACCACCATTAGCTCTACTGCCACATGCAACACCACCTCCAGCCTCTCCTGCCCCACACAACACCACCACCTTCCTCTCCTGCCTCCTACAACACCACCACCACCATCTCTCCTGCCTCACACAACATTATCAACAACCTCTCCTGCCCCACACAACACCACCACTATCTTCTGCCCCACACAATCCCATCACCAGCCTCTCTTGCCCCACACCCCACCACCATTCTCTATAGATCCACACAACACCACTATCATGCTCTCCTGCATCAAACAACACCACCACCAAACTCTCCTGCCTCACATAACACCATAACCAACCTCTCCTGCCTCACACAACACCATAACCAGCGTCAATACTCTCACACAACACCACTACCATCCTGTCCTGCCTCACACAACACCACCACCTGCCTCTGTAGCCCCACACAACATCACCTACAGCCTCTTCTGCCCTACATAACACCAACAACAGCCTCTTCTGTGTCACACGCCACCACCAGCCTCCCCTGCCCCACACAACACCAACATCACCAACAACTTCTGCCCCACGCAACACCACCACTAGCCTCTCCTACCTCACACAACACCACCACCAGCCTCTCCTGCCCCACACAACACCACCACCATCCTCTCCTGCCTCACACAACACCACCATTATCCTTTCCTGCTCCACACAAAACCACCACCATCTTCTCTTGCTTTACGAAACCGCACTACCACCCTGTCCTGCCCCACATAAAACCACCACCAACCTCTCTTGCCCCACACAACCCCACCACCAGCCTTTCCTGCCCCACACAACACCACCACACTCATCTCCTGACCCACACAACACCACCACCAGCCTCTACAGCCCCACGCAACACCGCCACTAGCCTATCCTGCCCCATACAACACAACCTCATCCTCTATAGCCACTCACAACCCCACCACCAGCATCTCCTTCCCCACACAACCCCACTACCATTCCCTCCTGCCCCACACAATCCTACCACTAGCCTCTCCTACCCCACACGACACTACCACAAGCCTCTATAGCCACACACTGCCCCACCCCCAATCCTAAACAGACCCACACAACACCACCACCTTCCTCTCCTGCCTCCTGCAACACCACCACCATCCTCTCCTACCTCACACAACACCACCGCCTTCCTCTCCTGCCTCACACAACACCACCACCATCCACTCCTGCTCCACACAACTCCACCACCAGCCTCTCCTGCCTCACACAACACCCCAACACCACCACCATCCGCTCCTGCTCCACACAACACCACCACAAGCCTCTCCTGCCCCACAAAATACCACCACCTTCCTCTCCTGCTTCACACAACACCACCACCATCCTATCCTGCCCCACACAACACCACCACCTTCCTCTCCTGCTTCACACAACAATACCACCATCCTCTCCTGCCCCACACAACACCACCACCTTCCTCTCCTGCTTCACACAACACCACCACCATCCTATCCTGCCCCACACAACACCACCACCTTCCTCTCCTGCCTCACACAACACCACCACCATCCTCTCCTGCCTCACGCAACACCACAACACCACCATCATCCGCTCCTGCTCCACACAACGCCACCACAAGCCTCTCCTGCTCCACAAAACACCACCACAAGCCTCTCCTGCCTCACACAACACCACCACCAGCCTCTCCTACCTCACACAACACCACCACCAGCCTCTCCTACCTCACACAACACCACCACCAGCCTCCTCTGCCTCACGCAACACCTCAACCAGCCTCTTCTTCCCCACACAACACCACCACCAGCTCTACTGCCACAGGCAACACCACCTCTAGCCTCTCCTGCCCCACAAAACACCACCACCAGCCTCTCCTGCCCCACACAACACTACGACCATCCTCTTCTGCCTCCTATAATACCACCACCATCCTCTCCTGCCTCACACAGCACCACAACCTTCCTCTCCTGCTTCACACAACACCACCACCATCCTCTACTGCCCCACACAACACCACCACCTTCCTCTCCTGCTTCACACAACACCACCACCATCCTATCCTGCCCCACACAACACCACCACCTTCCTCTCCTGCTTCACACAACAATACCACCATCCTCTCCTGCCCCACACAACACCACCACCTTCCTCTCCTTACCCACACAACACCACCACCTTCTTCTCGTGCTTCACACAACACCACCACCTTCTTCTCGTGCTTCACACAACACCACCACCATCCTATCCTTCCCCACACAATACCACAACCTTCCTCTCCTGCCTCCTACAACACCACCACCATCATCTCCTGCCCCACACAACACTATCACCAATCTCTCCTATCCCACACAACACCACCACCTTCCACTCCTGCCTCACACAACACCACCACAATCCTCTCATGCCCCACACAACACCACAAAATTCCTCTCCTGCCTCCTACAACACCACCACCATCATCTCCTGCCCCACACAACACTACCACCAATCTCTCCTGCCCGACACAACACCACACAACGCCACCACTAGCCTCTCTTGCCCCGCGCACCACCACCATCCTTTATAGAACCACACAACGCCACTATCATGCTCTCCTTCCCCACGCAACACCACGACCAGCCTTTTCTGTATCACACAACACCACTACCAGCCCCGATAGTCCCACACACCACCACCACCAGCCTCTCTTGCCCCAAACAACAGTACAACCGGCTTCTCCTGCCCCCAAACAACACCAACACATGCCTCTCCTACATCACACAAAACCACCATCAGCCTCTCCTTCCCCACACAACACCACCCCCATCCTCCCCTGCCTCACACAACACCACCACCAATCTCTCCTGCCTCACAAAACAGCATAACCAGCCTCTATTGCTCCACAAAACATCAGCAACAACCTCTCCTGTCCCACACAAAACAACCACCAGCCTCTCCTGCCTCACACAACACCACCATTAGCCTCTCCTGCCAAACACAACACCACCACTAGCTTCTCCTGCCTCACACAACAACACCACTGGCCTCTCCTGTAGCACAAAACACCACCACTAGCCTCTCCTGCCTCACACAATACCACCACTACCCTCTCCTGCCTCACACAACACCACCACTAGCCTATCCTGCCTCACACAACACCACCACTAGCCTCTCTGCCGAACACATACCACATAGCCCCTCCTACCTCAAACAACACCACCACTAGCCTCTCTGCCAACAACACCACCACTAGCCTCTCCTGCTCACACAACACCCCACTAGCCTCTCCTACCTCACAAAACACACCCACTAGCCTCTCCTCCTCACACAACACCACCACTAGCCTCTCCACCAACAACACCGCCAATGCTCTCTGCCTCACCCAACACCACCACTAGCCTCTCTGCCCACACAACACCACCACTTGCCTCTCCTACCCACCCAACACCCCACTAGCCTCTCTACTACAAAACACACCAGCCTCTCCTGCCTCACAAACACCACCACAGCCTCTCCTGCTAACAACACCACCATACTCTCTGCCACACAACACCCCACTTCTTCTCCTCACAAACATACCACTAGCCTCTCTGCCACACAACACCACCACTAGCCTCTCTGCTCACACAACACAACCACTGCCTCTCCTCCCATACAACACCACACTCCTCCTGCCTCACACAACACCACCACTAGCCTCTCCTGCCTCACACAACACCACCACTAGCCTCTCCTGCCCACACAAACACCACCACTAAGCCTCTCCCTAGCCTCACACAACACCGCCACTAGCCTCTTCTGCCTCACACAACACCACCACTAGCCTCTCCTGCCGCACACAACACCACCACTAGCCTCTCCTGCCTCACACAACACCACCACTAGCCTCTCCTGCCTCACACAACACCACCACTAGCCTCTCCTGCCTCACACAACACCACCACTAGCCTCTCCTGCCTCACACAACACCACCACTAGCCTCTCCTGCCTCACACAACACCACCACTAGCCTCTCCTGCTCACACAACACCACCACTAGCCTCTCCTGCCTCAACAACACCACCACTAGCCTCTCCTGCCTCACACACACCACCACTAGCCTCTCCTGCCTCACACAACACCACCACTAGCCTCTCCTGCCTCACACAACACCACCACTAGCCTCTCCTGCCTCACACAACACCACCACTAGCCTCTCCTGCTTCACACAACACCACCACTAGCCTCTCCTGCCTCACACAACACCACCACTAGCCTCTCCTGCCTCACACAACACCACCACTAGCCTCTCCTGCCTCACACAACACCACCACTAGCCTCTCCTGCCTCACACAACACCACCACTAGCCTCTCCTGCCTCACACAACACCACCACTAGCCTCTCCTGCCTCACACAACACCACCACTAGCCTCTCCTGCCTCACACAACACCACCACTAGCCTCTTCCTGCCTCACACAACACCACCACTAGCCTCTCCTGCCTCACACAACACCACCACTAGCCTCTCCTGCCTCACACAACACCACCACTAGCCTCTCCTGCCTCACACAACACCACCACTAGCCTCTCCTGCCTCACACAACACCACCACTAGCCTCTCCTGCCTCACACAACACCACCACTAGCCTCTCCTGCCTCACACAACACCACCACTAGCCTCTCCTGCCTCACACAACACCACCACTAGCCTCTCCTGCCTCACACAACACCACCACTAGCCTCTCCTGCCTCACACAACACCACCACTAGCCTCTCCTGCCTCACACAACACCACACTAGCCTCTCCTGCCTCACACAACACCACCACTAGCCTCTCCTGCCTCACACAACACCACCACTAGCCTCTCCTGCCTCACACAACACCACCACTAGCCTCTCCTGCCTCACACAACACCACCACTAGCCTCTCCTGCCTCACACAACACCACCACTAGCTTCTCCTGCCTCACACAACACCACCACTAGCTCTCCTGCCTCACACAACACCACCACTAGCCTCTCCTGCCTCACACAACACCACCACTAGCCTCTCCTGCCTCACACAACACCACCACTAGCCTCTCCTGCCTCACACAACACCACCACTAGCCTCTCCTGCCTCACACAACACCACCACTAGCCTCTCCTGCCTCACACAACACCACACTAGCCTCTCCTGCCTCACACAACACCACCACTAGCCTCTCCTGCCTCACACAACACCACCACTAGCCTCTCCTGCCTCACACAACACCACCACTAGCCTCTCCTGCCGCACACAACACCACCACTAGCCTCTCCTGCCTCACACAACACCACCACTAGCCTCTCCTGCCTCACACAACACCACCACTAGCCTCTCCTGCCTCACACAACACCACCACTAGCCTCTCTGCCTCACACAACACCACCACTAGCCTCTCCTGCCTCACACAACACCACCACTAGCCTCTCCTGCCTCACACAACACCACCACTACAATCTCCTGCCTCACAACACCACCACTAGCCTCTCCTGCCTCACACAACACCACCACTAGCCTCTCCTGCCTCACACAACACCACCACTAGCCTCTCCTGCCGCACACAACACCACCACTAGCCTCTCCTGCCTCACACAACACCACCACTAGCCTCTCCTGCCTCACAAACACCACCACTAGCCTCTCCTGCCTCACACAACACCACCACTAGCCTCTCCTGCCTCACACAACACCACCACTAGCCTCTCCTGCCTCACACAACACCACCACTAGCCTCTCCTGCCTCACACAACACCACCACTAGCCTCTCCTGCCTCACACAACACCACCACTAGCCTCTCCTGCCTACACAACACCACCCACTAGCCTCTCTTGCCTCACACATCACCACCACTAGCCCTCTCCTAGCCTCACACAACACCAACACTAGACTCTCCTGCCGCACACAACACCACCACTAGCCTCTCCTCCTCACACAACACCACTACTAGCCTCTCCTGCCTCACACAATACCACCATAGCACCTCCTAGCCTCCCATAACACCACACTAAGCCTCTCCTGCCGCACACAACACCACACTAGCCTCTCCTGCCTCACACAACATCCACACTAGCCCCTCCCTGACCGCACACAAATACAACCATTAGCCCCTCCTACCTCACAAAACACAAACACTAGCCTCTCCTTTCTCACACAACACCATCACTAGCCTCTCCCTGCTCACACAACACCACCACTAGCCCTCTCCTGCCTCTCACCAACACCACCACTAGCCTTCATGCCTCAACAACACCACCACTAGCCTTTCCTGCCTATACACAAACACCACCACTAGCCTCTCATGCCTCACACAACACCACCACTAAGCCTCTTCTGCCTCAACAACACCTACCACTAGCCTCTCCTGCCTCACACAACACCACCACTAGCCTCTCCTGCCTCACACAACACCACCACTAGCCTCTCCTGCCTCACACAACACCACCACTAGCCTCTCCTACCTCACACAACACCACCACTAGCCTCTCCTGCCTCACACAACACAACCACTAGCCTCTCCTGCCGCACACAACACCACCACTAGCCTCTCCTGCCTCACACAACACCACCACTAGCCTCTCCTGCCTCACACTACACCACCACTAGCCTCTCCTCTCACACACACCACCACTTCTCTCCTGCATCACACAACACCACCACTAGCCTCTCCTGCCACACAACACCACCACTAGCCTCTCCTGCCTCACACAACACCACCACTAGCCTCTCCTGCCTCACAAAACACCACCACTAGCCTCTCCTGCCTCACTACAACACCATCACTAGCCTCTCCTGCCTCACACAACACCACCACTAGCCTCTCCTGCCTCACACAACACCACCACTAGCCTCTCCTGCCGAACACAACACCACCATTAGCCTCTCCTACCTCACACAACACCACCACTAGCCTCTCCTGCCTCACACAACACCACCACTAGCCTCTCCTGCCTCACACAACACCACCACTAGCCTCTCCTGCCTCACACAACACCACCACTAGCCTCTCCTGCCTCACACAACACCACCACTAGCCTCTCCTGCCTCACACAACACCACCACTAGCCTCTCCTGCCTCACACAACACCACCACTAGCCTCTCCTGCCTCACACAACACCACCACTAGCCTCTCCTGCCTCACACAACACCACCACTAGCCTCTCCTGCCTCACACAACACCACCACTAGCCTCTCCTGCCGCACACAACACCACCACTAGCCTCTCCTGCCTCACACAACACCACCACTAGCCTCTCCTGCCTCACACAACACCACCACTAGCCTCTCCTGCCTCACACAACACCACCACTAGCCTCTCCTGCCTCACACAACACCACCACTAGCCTCTCCTGCCTCACACAACACCACCACTAGCCTCTCCTGCCTCACACAACACCACCACTAGCCTCTCCTGCCTCACACAACACCACCACTAGCCTCTCCTGCCTCACACAACACCACCACTAGCCTCTCCTGCCTCACACAACACCACCACTAGCCTCTCCTGCCTCACACAACACCACCACTAGCCTCTCCTGCCTCACACAACACCACCACTAGCCTCTCCTGCCTCACACAACACCACCACTAGCCTCTCCTGCCTCACACAACACCACCACTAGCCTCTCCTGCCTCACAAAACACCACCACTAGCCTCTCCTGCCTCACACAACACCACCACTAGCCTCTCCTGCCTCACACAACACCACCACTAGCCTCTCCTGCCTCACACAACACCACCACTAGCCTCTCCTGCCTCACACAACACCACCACTAGCCTCTCCTGCCTCACACAACACCACCACTAGCCTCTCCTGCACAACAACACCACCACTTAGCCTCTCCTGCCTCACACAACACCACCACTAGCCTCTCCTGCCTCACACAACACCACCACAAGCCTCTCCTGCCTCACACAACACCACCACTAGCCTCTCCTGCCGCACACAACACCGCCACTATCCTCTCCTGCATCACCCAACACTACCACTAGCCTCTCCTGCCTCACACAACACCACCACTTGCCTCTCTTGCCTCACACAACACCACCACTAGCCTCTCCTGCCTCACAAAACACCACCACTAGCCTCTTCTGCCTTACACAACACCACCACTAGCCTCTCCTGCCTCACACAACACCACCACTAGCCTCTCCTGCCTCACACAACACCACCACTAGCCTCTCCTGCCTCACACAACACCACCACTAGCCTTTCCTGCCTCACACAACACCACCACTAGCCTCTCCTGCCGCACACAACACCACCACTAGCCTCTCCTGCCTCACACAACACCACCACTAGCCTATCCTGCCTCACACAACACCACCATTAGCCCCTCCTACCTCACATAACACCAACACTAGCCTCTCCTGCCTCACACAACACCACCACTAGCCTCTCCTTGCCTCACACAACACCACCACTAGCCTCTCCTGCCGCACACAACACCACCACTAGCCTCTCCTGCCTCACACAACACCACCACTAGCCTCTCCTGCCTCAAACAACACCACCACTAGCCTCTCCTGCCTCACACAACACCACCACTAGCCTCTCCTTGCCTCACACAACACCACCACTAGCCTCTCCTGCCTCACACAACACCACCACTAGCCTCTCCTGCCTCACACAACACCACCACTAGCCTCTCCTGCCTCACACAACACCACCACTAGCCTCTCCTGCCTCACACAACACCACCACTAGCCTCTCCTGCCTCACACAACACCACCACTAGCCTCTCATGCCTCACACAACACCACCACTAGCCTCTCCTGCCTCACACAACACCACCACTAGCCTCTCCTGCCTCACACAACACCACCACTAGCCTCTCTGCCTCACACAACACCACCAATTAGCCCTTCCAACCTACCTCACACAACACGACCACTAGCCTCTCCTGCCGCATACAACACCACCAATAGCCTCTCTTCCCTCACACAACACCACCACTAGCCTCTCCTGCCCCACACAACACCAACACTAGCCTCTCCTGCCGCACCCAACACCACAACTAGCCTCTCCTGGCTAACACAAGACCAACACTAGGCTCTCCTGCCCACCACAACACCACCAATAGTCTCTCCTGCCTCACACAACACCACCACAAGCCTCTCCTGCCTCACACAACACCAATATTAGCCTCTCCTAGCCTCACAAAACACCAACACTAAGCCTCTCTGCCGCAAACAACACCACCACTAGCATCTCCTGCCCGACACAACACCACCACTAGCATCTCCTAGCCTAACACAACACCACCACCATGCTTCTCCTTCATCCACACAACACACACTATCCTCTCCTGCCTCACACACTCCACCACTAGCCTCTACTTGCCTCACACAACACCACCACGAGCCTCTCCTGCCTCACACAACACCACCACTAGCCTCTCCTGCCTCACACAACACCACCACTAGCCTCTCCTGCCTCACACAACACCACCACTAGCCTCTCCTGCCTCACACAACACCACCACTAGCCTCTCCTGCCTCACACAACACCACCACTAGCCTCTCCTGCCTCACACAACACCACCACTAGCCTCTCCTGCCTCACACAACACCACCACTAGCCTCTCCTGCCTCACACAACACCACCACTAGCCTCTCCTGCCTCACACAACACCACCACTAGCCTCTCCTACCTCACAAAACACACCCACTAGCCTCTCCTGCCTCACACAACACCACCACTAGCCTCTCCTACCGCACACAACACCGCCACTAGCCTCTCCTGCCTCACCCAACACCACCACTAGCCTCTCCTGCCTCACACAACACCACCACTTGCCTCTCCTGCCTCACACAACACCACCACTTGCCTCTCCTCCCTCACACAACACCACCACTAGCCTCTTCTGCCTTACACAACACCACCACTAGCCTCTCCTGCCTCACACAACACCACCACTAGCCTCTCCTGCCTCACACAACACCACCACTAGCCTCTCCTGCCTCACAAAACACCACCACTAGCCTCTCCTGCCTCACACAACACCACCACTAGCCTCTCCTGCCTCACACAACACCACCACTAGCCTCTCCTGCCTCACACAACACCACCACTAGCCTCTCCTGCCTCACACAACACCACCACTAGCCTCTCCTGCCTCACACAACACCACCACTAGCCTCTCCTGCCTCACACAACACCACCACTAGCCTCTCCTGCCTCACACAACACCACCACTAGCCTCTCCTGCCTCACACAACACCACCACTAGCCTCTCCTGCCTCACACAACACCACCACTAGCCTCTCCTGCCTCACACAACACCACCACTAGCCTCTCCTGCCTCACACAACACCACCACTAGCCTCTCCTGCCTCACACAACACCACCACTAGCCTCTCCTGCCTCACACAACACCACCACTAGCCTCTCCTGCCTCACACAACACACCATCTAGCCTCTCTGCCTCACAACAACACCACCACTAGCCTCTCCTGCCTCACACAACACCACCACTAGCCTCTCCTGCCACACAACACCACACATAGCCCTCCTGCCTCACACAACCCACCACTAGCCTCTCCTGCCTCACAAACACCACCACTAGCCTCTCCTGCCTCACACAACACCACCACTAGCCTCTCCTGCCACACAACACCACCACTAGCCTCTCCTGCCTCACACAACACCACCACTAGCCTCTCCTGCCTCAAACCACACCACCACTAGCCTCTCCTGCCTCACACAACACCACCACTAGCCTCTCCTGCCTTACAACACACCACCACTAGCCTCTCCTGCCTCACACAACACCACACTAGCCTCTCCTGCCTCACACAACACCACCACTAAGCCTCCTGCCTCACACAACACACACATTAGCCCTCCTCCTCACAAAACACCACCACTAGCCTCTCCTGCCTCACACAACACCACTACTAGCCTCTCCTGCCTCACACAACACCACCACTAGCCTCTCCTGCCGCACACAACACCACCACTAGCCTCTCCTGCCTCACACAACACCACCACTAGCCTCTCCTGCCTCACACAACACCACCACTAGCCTCTCCTGCCTCACACAACACCACCACTAGCCTCTCCTGCCTCACACAACACCACCACTAGCCTCTCCTGCCTCACACAACACCACCACTAGCCTCTCCTGCCTCACACAACACCACCACTAGCTCTCCTGCCTCACACAACACCACCACTAGCCTCTCCTGCCTCACACAACACCACCACTAGCCTCTCCTGCCTCACACAACACCACCACTAGCCTCTCCTGCCTCACACAACACCACCACTAGCCTCTCCTGCCTCACACAACACCACCACTAGCCTCTCCTGCCTCACACAACACCACCACTAGCCTCTCCTGCCTCACACAACACCACCACTAGCCTCTCCTGCCTCACACAACACCACCACTAGCCTCTCCTGCCTCACACAACACCACCACTAGCCTCTCCTGCCGCACACAACACCACCACTAGCCTCTCCTGCCTCACACAACACAACCACTAGCCTCTCCTGCCTCAAACCACACCACCACTAGCCTCTCCTGCCTCACTCAACACCACCACTAGCCTCTCCTGCCTCACACAATACCACCACTAGCCTCTCCTGCCTCACACAACACCACCACTAGCCTCTCCTGATTCACACAACACCACCAGTAGCCTCTACACAACACCACCATTAGCCTCTACTGCCTCACACAACACCACCACTAGCATCTGCTGCCTCACACAACACCACCACTAGCCTCTCCTGCCTCACACAACACCACCACTAGCCTCTCCTGCCTCACACAACACCACCATTTGAATCTCCTGCCGGACACAACACCACCACTAGCCTCGGCTGCCTCACACAACACCATCACTAGCCTCTCCTGCCGCACACAGCACCACCACTAGCCTCTCCTGCCCCACACAACACCACCACTAGCCTCTCCTGCCTCACACAACACCACCACTAGCCTCTCCTGCCTCACACAACACCACCACTAGCCTCTCCTGCCTCACACAACACCACCACTAGCCTCTCCTGCCTCACACAACACCACCACTAGCCTCTCCTGCCTCACACAACACCACCACTAGCCTCTCCTGCCTCACACAACACCACCACTAGCCTCTCCTGCCTCACACAACACCAACACTAGCCCTCCTACCTCACACAACACCAACACTAGCCTCTCCTGCCTCACACAACACCACCACTAGCCTCTTCTGCCTCACACAACACCACCACTAGCCTCTCCTGCCTCACACAACACCACCACTAGCCTCTCCTGCCTCACACAACACCACCACTAGCCTCTCCTGCCTCACACAACACCACCACTAGCCTCTCCTGCCTCACACAACACCACCACTAGCCTCTCCTGCCTCACACAACACCACCACTAGCCTCTCCTGCCTCACACAACACCACCACTAGCCTCTCTTGCCTCACACAACACCACCACTAGCCTCTCACCTGCATCCTACACCCCATTAGCCTCTCCTGCCTCACACAAAACAACCACTAGCCTCTCCTGCCGCACACAACACCACCACTAGCCTCTCCTGCCTCACACAACACCACCACTAGCCTCTCCTGCCTCACACAACACCACCACTAGCCTCTCCTGACGCACACAACACCACCACTAGCCTCTCCTGCCGAACACAACACCAACATTAGCCCCTCCTACCTCACACAACACCACCACTAGCCTCTCCTGCCTCACACAACACCACCACTAGCCTCTCCTGCCTCACACAACACCACCACTAGCCTCTCCTGCCTCACACAACACCACCACTAGCCTCTCATGCCTCACACAACACCACCCCTAGCCTCTCCTGCCTCAAACCACACACCACTAGCCTCTCCTGCCTCACACAACACCACCACTAGCCTCTCCTGCCTCACACAATACCACCACTAGCCTCTCCTGCCTCACACAACACCACCACTAGCCTCTCCTGCCTCACACAACACCACCACTAGCTCTCTCCGGCTCACAAACACACCACCACTACCTCTCCTGCCTCACACAACACCACCACTAGCCCTCTCCTTGCCTTCACACAACACCACCACTAGCCTCCTCCTGCACTCAACACCACCGCCAATAGCCTCTCCTGTCCTCACCCAACACTACACTAGCCTCTCCTCCCGCATACAACACCACCACTAGCCGCTCCTGCTCACAAAACACCACCCACTAGGCCTCTCCTTCCTCACACAACACACCACTAGCCTGCTCCTGACGCTACACAACCACCACCACTAGGCCTCTCCCTACCTCACCCAACACCACCATTAGCCCCTCCTAGCCTCACACAACACCACCTACTAGCCCTCTTTGCCTCACAGCCACACCACCACTACCATCTCCTGCCCCACACAACACCACCACTATCCTCCCTTGCCTCACACAACACCAACCACTAGCCTCTCCTGCGCATCACCCAACACACCCTAGCATCTCCTGCCTCACACAACACCATCACTAGCCTCTCCTTTCTCACAAAACACCACCACTAGCCTCTCCTGCCTCACACAACACCACCAGTAGCCTCTCCTGCCTCACACAACACCACCACTAGCCTCTCCTGCCTCACATAACACCACCACCAGCCTCTCCTGCCACACACAACACCACCACTAGCCTGTACTGCATCACACAACACCACCACTAGCCTCTCCTGCCTCACAAAACACCACCACTAGCCTCTCTTGCCGCACACAATAGCACCACTGGCCTCTCCTGCCTCACACAACACCACCACTAGCCTCTCCTGCCTCACACAAAACCACCACTAGCGTCTCTTGCCGCACACAACACAACCATTAGCCTCTCCTGCCTCACACAACACCACCACTAGCCTCTCCTGCCTCACACAACACCACCACTAGCCTCTCCTGCCGCACACAACACCAACACTAGCCTCTCCTGCCTCACACAACACCACCACTTAGCCTCTCCTGACTCAAACACCACCACCAAAGTCCTCTCCTGCCACACAAATCACCACCATTAGCCTCTCCTGCCTCACACAACACCACCACTAGCCTCTCCTGCCTCACACAACACCACCACTAGCCTCTCCTGCCTCACACAACACCACCACTAGCCTCTCCTGCCTCACACAACACCACCACTAGCCTCTCCTGCCTCACACAACACCACCACTAGCCTCTCCTGCCTCACACAACACCACCACTAGCCTCTCCTGCCTCACACAACACCACCACTAGCCTCTCCTGCCTCACACAACACCACCACTAGCCTCTCCTGCCTCACACAACACCACCACTAGCCTCTCCTGCCTCACACAACACCACCACTAGCCTCTCCTGCCTCACACAACACCACCACTAGCCTCTCCTGCCTCACACAACACCACCACTAGCCTCTCCTACCTCACACAACACCACCACTAGCCTCTCCTGCCTCACACAACACCACCACTAGCCTCTCCTGCCTCACACAACACCACCACTAGCCTCTCCTGCCTCACACAACACCACCACTAGCCTCTCCTGCCTCACACAACACCACCACTAGCCTCTCCTGCCTCACACAACACCACCACTAGCCTCTCCTGCCTCACACAACACCACCACTAGCCTCTCCTGCCTCACACAACACCACCACTAGCCTCTCTGCCTCACACAACACCACCACTAGCCTCTCCTGCTCACACAACACCACCACTAGCCTCTCCTGCCTCACACAACACCACCACTAGCCTCTCCTGCCTCACACAACACCACCACTAGCCTCTCCTGCCGCACACAACACCACCACTAGCCTCTCCTGCCTCACACAACACCACCACTAGCCTCTCCTGCCTCACACAACACCACCACTAGCCTCTCCTGCCTCACACAACACCACCACTAGCCTCTCCTGCCTCACACAACACCACCACTAGCCTCTCCTGCCTCACACAACACCACCACTAGCCTCTCCTGCCTCACACAACACCACCACTAGCCTCTCCTGCCTCACACAACACCACCACTAGCCTCTCCTGCCTCACACAACACCACCACTAGCCTCTCCTGCCTCACACAACACCACCACTAGCCTCTCCTGCCTCACAAAACACCACCACTAGCCTCTCCTGCCTCACACAACACCACCACTAGCCTCTCCTGCCTCACACAACACCACCACTAGCCTCTCCTGCCTCACACAACACCACCACTAGCCTCTCCTGCCTCACACAACACCACCACTAGCCTCTCCTGCCTCACACAACACCACCACTAGCCTCTCCTGCCTCACACAACACCACCACTAGCCTCTCCTGCCTCACACAACACCACCACTAGCCTCTCCTGCCTCACACAACACCTCCACTAGCCTCTCCTGCCTCACACAACACCACCACTAGCCTCTCCTGCCTCACACAACAACCACCATAGCCTCTCCTGCCTCACACAACACCACCACTAGCCTCTCCTGCCTCACACAACACCACCACTAGCCTCTCCTGCCTCACACAACACCACCACTAGCCTCTCCTGCCTCATACAACACCACCACTAGCCTCTCCTGTCTCACACAACATCACCACCAGAATTACCTACCGCTCACAACACCACCACTAGCCTCTCCTGCTCCCACACAACACCACCACTAGCCTCTCTTACCTCACAAAACACCACCACTAGTCTCTCTTGCCGCACACAATACCACCACTGGCCTCTCCTAGCCTCACACAACACCACCACTAGCCTCTCCTTCCGCACACAACACCACCACTAGCGTCTCTTGCCCCACAAAACACAACCATTAGTCTCTCCTGCCTCACACAACACCACCACTAGCCTTTCCAGCCTCACACAACACCACCACTAGCCTCTCCTGCCGCACACAACACCACCACTAGCCTCTTCTGCCTCACACAACACCACCATTAGCCCTCATGATTCACACACCACCACCAAATACCTCTCCTGCCGCAAAAAAAAACCACCATTAGCCTCTGCTGCCTCACACAACACCACCACTAGCCTCTACTGCAGCACACAACACCACCACTAGCCTTTCCTGCCTCACACAACACCACCAATAGCCTCTCCTGCCTCACAAAACACCACCACCAGCCTCTCCTGTCTCACTCAACACCACCAGTAGCCCCTCCTACCTCACACAACACCAACAATAGCCTATCCAGCCACACAAAACACAACCACTAGCATCTCCTGCCTCACACAACACCACAACTAGCCTCTCCTGCCGCATACAACACCACCACTAGCCTCTCCTGCCTCACACAACAGCAACCATTAGCCTCTCCTGCCTCACACAACACCACCACTAGCCTCTCTTGCCGCACACAACACCACCACTAGCCTCTCCTGCCTCACACAACACCTCCACTAGCCTCTCCTGCCTCACACGACACCACCACTAGCCTCTCTTGCCTCACACAACACCACCACTAGCCTCTCCTGCCTCACACAACACCAACACTACCATATCCTGCCTCACACAACACCACCACTAGCCTCTCCTGCCTCACACAACATCACCACTAGCCTGTCCTGTCTCACACAACATCACCACTAGAATCTCCTCCCGCTCACAACACCACCACTAGCCTCTCCTGTCCCACACAACACCACCACTAGCCTCTCTTACCTCACACAACACCACCTACTCGCCTCTCCTGCCTCACACAACACCACCACTGCCCTCTCCTCCCTCACACAACACCACCACTAGCCTCTCTTGCCTCACACAACACCACTACTAGCCTCTCCTGCCTCACACAACACCACCACTACCATCTCCTGCCCCACACAACACCACCACTAGCCTCTCCTGCCTCACACAACAAAACCACTAGCCTCTCCTGCCGCATACAACACCACCACTAGCCTCTCCTGCCTCACAAAACACCAACACTAGCCTCTCCTGCCTCACACAACACGACCACTAGCCTCTCCTGTCGCACACAACACCACCACTAGCATCTCCTGCCTCACAAAACACCACCACTACCTTCTCTTGCCGCACACAAAACCACGACTAGCCTCTCCTGCCTCACACAACACCACCACTAGCCTCTCCTGCCTCACACAACACCACCACTAGCGTCTCTTGCCGCACACAACACAACAATTAGTCTCTCCTGCCTCACACAACACCACCACTAGCCTCTCCTGCCTCACACAACACACCACTAGCCTCTCCTGCCTCACACAACACCACCACCAGAATCTTCTTCCTCATACAACACCACCATTAGCCTCTCCTGCCTCAAACAACCACCACCAAATACCTCTCCTGCCGCACAAAACACCACCATTAGCCTCGCCTGCCTCACACAACACCACCACTAGCCTCTACTGCCGCACACAACACCACAACTAGCCTTTCCTGCCTCACACAACACCACCACTAGCCTCTCCTACCTCACACAACACCACCACTAGCCTCTCCTGCCTCAAACAACACCACCATTAGCCTCTCCTACCTCACACAACACCAACAATAGCCTCTCCTGCTTCACACAACACCACCACTAGCCTCTCCTGCCTCACACAACACCACCACTAGCCTCTCCTGCCGCACACAACACCACCACTAGCCTCTCCTGCCTCACACAACACAACCACTAGCCTCTCCTGCCTCACACAACACCACCACTAGCCTCTCTTGCGCACAAAACACCACCACTAGCCTCTCCTGCCTCACACAACAATTCCACTAGCCTCTCCTGCCTCAAACAACACACCACTAGCCTCTCCTCCCTCACAAAACACCACCACTAACCTCTCCTGCCTCACACAACACCACCACTAGCCTCTACTGCATCACACAACACCACCACTAGCCTCTCCTGCCTCACAAAACACCACCGCTAGCCTCTCTTGCCGCACACAATACCACCACTGGCCTCTCCTGCCTCAAACAACACCACCACTAGCTTCTCCTGCCTCACACAACACCACCACTAGCGTCTCTTGCCGCACACAACACAACCATTAGTCTCTCCTGCCTCACACAACACCACCACTAGCCTCTCCTGCCTCACACAACACCACCACTAGCCTCTCCTGCCTCACACAACACCACCACTAGCCTCTCCTGCCTCACACAACACCACCACTAGCCTCTCCTGCCGCACACAACACCACCATTAGCCTCTCCTGCCTCACACAACACCACCACTAGCCTCTCCTGCCGCACACAACACCACCACTAGCCTTTCCTGCCTCACACAACACCACCACTAGCCTCTCCTGCCTCACACAACACCACCACTAGCCTCTCCTGCCTCACACAACACCACCACTAGCCTCTCCTGCCTCACACAACACCACCACTAGCCTCTCCTGCCTCACACAACACCACCACTAGCCTCTCCTGCCTCACACAACACCACCACTAGCCTCTCCTGCCTCACACAACACCACCACTAGCCTCTCCTGCCGCACACAACACCACCACTAGCCTCTCCTGCCTCACACAACACCACCACTAGCCTCTCCTGCCTCACACAACACCACCACTAGCCTCTCCTGCCTCACACAACACCACCACTAGCCTCTCCTGCCTCACACAACACCACCACTAGCCTCTCCTGCCTCACACAACACCACCACTAGCCTCTCCTGCCTCACACAACACCACCACTAGCCTCTCCTGCCTCACACAACACCACCACTAGCCTCTCCTGCCTCACACAACACCACCACTAGCCTCTCCTGCCTCACACAACACCACCACTAGCCTCTCCTGCCTCACACAACACCACCACTAGCCTCTCCTGCCTCACACAACACCACCACTAGCCTCTCCTGCCTCACACAACACCACCACTAGCCTATCCTGCCGCACACAACACCACCACTAGCCTCTCCTGCCTCACACAACACCACCACTAGCCTCTCCTGCCTCACAAAACACCACCACTAGCCTCTCCTGCCTCACACAACACCACCACTAGCCTCTCCTGCCTCACACAACACACCACTAGCCTCTCCTGCCTCACACAACACCACCACTAGCCTCTCCTGCCTCACACAACACCACCACTAGCCTCTCCTGCCTCACACAACACCACCACTAGCCTCTCCTGCCTCACACAACACCACCACTAGCCTCTCCTGCCTCACACAACACCACCACTAGCCTCTCCTGCCTCACACAACACCACCACTAGCCTCTCCTGCCTCACACAACACCACCCTAGCCTCTCCTGCCTCACACAACACCACCACTAGCCTATCCTGCCTCACACAACACCACCACTAGCCTCTCCTGTCTCACACAACACCACCACTGGCCTCTCCTGCCTCACACAACACCACCACTAGCCTCTACTGCCTCACACAACACCACCACTAGCCTCTCCTGCCCCACACAACACCACCACTAGCCTCTCCTGCCTCACACAACACCACCACTAGCCTCTCCTGCCTCACACAACACCACCACTAGCCTCTCCTGCCTCACACAACACAACCACTAGCCTCTCCTGCCTCACAAAACACCACCATAGCCTCTCCTGCCTCCACACAACACCACCATACCTCTCCTGCCCACACAACCCCCACTAGCCTCTCCTGCCCACACAACACCACCACTAGCCTCTCCTGCCTCACACAACACCACCACTAGCCTCTCCTGCCCACACAACACCCCACTAGCCTCTCCTGCCTCACACAACACCACCACTAGCCTCTCCTGCCTCACACAACACCACCACTAGCCTCTCCTGCCCCACACAACACCACCACTACCTCTCCTGCCCCACAACAACCCCGCTACCTCTCCTGCCCACACAACACCACCACTAGCCTCTCCTGCCACACACACAACCCCACCACCTCTCCTGTCCCACACAAACCACCACTATCCTCTCCTGCCTCACACAACACCCCACACCTCTCTGCCTCACACAACACCCCGCTACCTCCTCTCCTGCCCCACACAACACCCCACTACCTCTCCTGCCTCACACAACACCACCACTACCTCTCCTGCCCCACACAACCCCTACCATCCTCTCCTGCCTCACACAACGCCCACTATCCTCTCCTGCCCCACACAACCCCCACTATCCTCTCCTGCCTCACACAACGCCCACTATCCTCTCCTGCCCCACACAACCCCCACTATCCTCTCCTGCCTCACACAACGCCCACTATCCTCTCCTGCCTCACACAACGCCCACTATCCTCTCCTGTCCCACACAACTCCCACTATCCTCTCCTGCCCCACACAACCCCTACCATCCTCTCCTGTCCCACACAACCCCCACTATCCTCTCCTGCCCCACACAAGCCCCACCATCCTCTTCTGCCCCACACAACCCCCGCTATCCTCTCCTGCCCCACACAACCCCCACTATCCTCTCCTGCCTCACACAACCCCCACTATCCTCTCCTGCCCCACACAACCCCTACCATCCTCTCCTGTCCCACACAACCCCCACTATCCTCTCCTGCCCACACAACCCCCGCTATCCTCTCCTGCCCCACACAACCCCTACCATCCTCTCCTGACCCACACAACCCCCACTATCCTCTCCTGCCCCACACAACCCCCACTATCCTCTCCTGCCCCACACAACCCCACCATCCTCTCCTGCCCCACACAACCCCCGCTATCCTCTCCTGCCCCACACAACCCCCACTATCCTCTCCTGCCTCACACAACCCCCACTATCCTCTCCTGCCCCACACAACCCCCACTATCCTCTCCTGCCTCACACAACGCCCACTATCCTCTCCTGCCTCACACAACGCCCACTATCCTCTCCTGTCCCACACAACTCCCACTATCCTCTCCTGCCCCACACAACCCCTACATCCTCTCCTGTCCCACACAACGCCCACTATCCTCTCCTGCCCCACACAAGCCCCACCATCCTCTTCTGCCCCACACAACCCCCGCTATCCTCTCCTGCCCCACACAACCCCCACTATCCTCTCCTGCCTCACACAACCCCCACTATCCTCTCCTGCCCCACACAACCCCTACCATCCTCTCCTGTCCCACACAACCCCACTATCCTCTCCTGCCCACACAACCCCACTATCCTCTCCTGCCCCACACAACCCCACCTATCCTCTCCTGCCCCACACAACCCCCACTATCCTCTCCTGCCCCACACAACCCCACTATCCTCTCCTGCCCCACACAACCCCACTATCCTCTCCTGCCCCACACAACCCCCACTATCCTCTCCTGCCCCACACAACCCCCACTATCCTCTCCTGCCCCACACAACCCCCACTATCCTCTCCTGCCCACACAACCCCACTATCCTCTCCTGCCCCACACAACCCCCACTATCCTCTCCTGCCCCACACAAGCCCCACCATCCTCTCCTGCCCCACACAAACCCCCACTATCCTCTCCTGCCCCACACAACCCCCACTATCCTCTCCTGCCCCACACAACCCCCACTATCCTCTCCTGCCCCACACAACCCTACCATCCTCTCCTGCCCACACAACCCCCACTATCCTCTCCTGCCCCACACAACCCCACTATCCTCTCCTGCCCCACACAACCCCCGCTACCCCACACAACCCCCACCATCCTCCCCTGCCCCACACAACCCCCACTATCCTCCCTGCCCCACACAACCCCTACCATCCTCTCCTGCCCCACACAACCCCCCTATCCTCTCCTGCCCCACACAACCCCTACCATCCTCTCCTGCCCCACACAACCCCCACTATCCTCTCCTGCCCCACACAACCCCCACTATCCTCTCCTGCCCCACACAACCCCTACCATCCTCTCCTGCCCCACACAACCCCCCTATCCTCTCCTGCCCCACACAACCCCTACCATCCTCTCCTGCCCCACACAACCCCCACTATCCTCTCCTGCCCCACACAACCCCCACTATCCTCCCCTGCCCCACACAACCCCTACCATCCTCTCCTGCCCCACACAACCCCCACTATCCTCTCCTGCCCCACACAACCCCCACTATCCTCCCCTGCCCCACACAACCCCACAATCCTCCCCTGCCCCACACAACCCCACCATCCTCCCCTGCCCCACACAACCCCACAATCCTCCCCTGCCCCACACAACCCCCACAATCCTCCCCTGCCCCACACAACACCGTCCTCTGCTCTTCCCTCGCCCTCCCAGCCAACGTCCCCGTTGACCCCTGGTAGGCGTGAGCGCCTGAGGGCAACAGCGGAAGTATAGGAATGCAGCTATTTCCTGAGCATTCATTCCTGTGGCCATGGACGCTGACCTCTCATGGCCGCCACGCCTCCTCGCACTAAACTGCATCCTGCCACGCCTCCTCACACTGAACTGTATCCTGCCACGCCTCCTCACACTGAACTACATTCAGCCACGCCTCCTCACACTGAACTACATCCAGCCACGCCTCTTCACACTAAACTGTACTCTGCCACGCCTCCTCAAACTGACCCATATCCATCCACGCCTCCTCACACTGAACTGTATCCTGTCACGCCTCCTCACACTGAACTGTATCCTGCCGCGCCTCATCACACTGAACTATATCCATCTACGCCTCCTCACACTGAACTATATTCTGCCACGCCTCCTCACACTGAACTGTATCCTGCCACGCCTCCTCACACTGAACTATATCCTGCCTCGCCTCCTGACACTGAAATGTGTCCTGCCACACCCCTCACACTGAACTATATCCTGCCACGCCTCCTCACACTGAACTATAACCTGCCACGCCTCCTCATACTGAACTATAACCTGCCACGCCTCCTCACACTGAACTATATCCTGCCACGCCTCCTCACACTGAACTATTTCCTGCCATGCCTCCTCACACTGAACTATTTCCTGTCATGCCTCCTCACACTGAACTATTTCCTGCCATGCCTCCTCACACTGAACTATTTCCTACCACGCCTCCTCACACTGAACTATTTCCTACCACGCCTCCTCACACAACTATTTCCTACCACGCCTCCTCACACTGAACTATTTCCTGCCATGCCTCCTCACACTGAACTATTTCCTGCCATGCCTCCTCACACTGAACTATTTCCTGCCATGCCTCCTCACACTGAACTATTTCCTGCCATGCCTCCTCACACTGAACTATTTCCTGTCATGCCTCCTCACACTGAACTATTTCCTGCCATGCCTCCTCACACTGAACTATTTCCTACCACGCCTCCTCACACTGAACTATTTCCTGTCATGCCTCCTCACACTGAACTATTTCCTGCCATGCCTCCTCACACTGAACTATTTCCTGCCATGCCTCCTCACACTGAACTATTTCCTGCCATGCCTCCTCACACTGAACTATTTCCTGCCATGCCTCCTCACACTGAACTATTTCCTGTCATGCCTCCTCACACTGAACTATTTCCTGTCATGCCTCCTCACACTGAACTATTTCCTGTCATGCCTCCTCACACTGAACTATTTCCTGCCATGCCTCCTCACACTGAACTATTTCCTGTCATGCCTCCTCACACTGAACTATTTCCTGTCATGCCTCCTCACACTGAACTATTTCCTGCCATGCCTCCTCACACTGAACTATTTCCTGCCATGCCTCCTCACACTGAACTATTTCCTGCCATGCCTCCTCACACTGAACTATTTCCTGCCATGCCTCCTCACACTGAACTATTTCCTGTCATGCCTCCTCACACTGAACTATTTCCTGTCATGCCTCCTCACACTGAACTATTTCCTGCCATGCCTCCTCACACTGAACTATTTCCTGTCATGCCTCCTCACACTGAACTATTTCCTGTCATGCCTCCTCACACTGAACTATTTCCTGCCATGCCTCCTCACACTGAACTATTTCCTGCCATGCCTCCTCACACTATATGCCGTCACGCCTCCGCACAATGAACACTGTTACCTCCTCACTCTGGGTCAGTATGTTATCTCCTCGCTCTGGGTATGATAGTTGGTCAGTATGTTACCTAATCACTCTGGGTATGATGGTGGGTCAATATGTTACCTCCTCACTCTGGATATGATGGTGGGTCAATATGTTACCTGATTACTCTGGGTATGATGGTGGGTCAATACGTTGCCTAATCACTCTGGGAATGATTGTGAGTCAATATGTTACCTCCTCACTCTGGGCATGATGGTGGGACAATATGTTACTTCCTCACTCTGGATATGATGGTGTGTCAGTATGTTGCCTCCTCACTATGGGTATGATAGTGTCAATATGTTACCTCCGCACTCAGGGTATGATGGTGGGTCAATATGTTACCTCCTCACTCTGGGTATGATGGCGGGACAGTATGTTACCTAATCACACTGAGTATGATGGTGGGTCTATATGTTACCTCCTCACTCTAGATATGATGGTGGGTCAATATGTAACATAATCACTCAGGGTATGATAGTGGGTTAATATGTTACCTTCTCGCACCGGGTATGATGGTAGGTCAATATATCACCTCCTCACTCTGGGTATGATGGTGGGCCAATATGTTACCTAACCACTCTGACTATGAGAGTGGGTCAATATTTTGCCTCCTCACTCTGGATATGATGGTGGGTCAATATGTTACCTCCTCACACTGGGTATGATGGTGGGTGATATGTTACCTCCTTACTCTGGGTATGATGATGGGTCAATATGTTGCTTCCTCACTCTGAGTATGATGGTGGGTCAAAATGTTACCTCTTCATTCTGGGTATGATGTTGGTTCAATATGTTACTTCTTCACTCTGGGTATGATGGTTGGTCAATATGTTACCTCCTCACTGTGGATATGATGGTGGGTCAATATATTTCTTCCTCACTGTGGGTATGATGGTGGGTCAATGTTACTTCTTCACTTTGGGTATGATGGTGGGTCAATATGTTACTTCCTCACTCTGGTTATGATGGTGGGTCAAGGTTACCTCCTTACTCTGGGTATGTAGGTGGGTTAATATGTTACCGCGTCAGTCTAGGAATGATGGTGGGACAATGTATTACTTCCTCACTCTGGGTATGATGCTGGGTCAGTACGTTCCCCCTCACTCTGGGTATGATAGTGGGTCAATATGTTTCCTCTTTACTCTGGGTATGGTGGATCAGTATGTTCCTCCTCACTCATGGTAGGATGGTGGATCAATATATTACCTAATCACTCTAGGTATGAGGTTGGGTCAGTATGTTCCCCCTTACTCTGAGTATGATGTTGGGTCAATATCTTACCTCCTCACTCTGAGTATGATAGTGAGTCAATATGTTACTTCCTCACTCTGGGTATGATGGTGGGTCAATATGTTACCTCCTCACTCTGGGTATGATGGTGGGTCAATATGTTACTTCCTCACTCTGGGCATGATAGTGCGTCAATATGTTACCTCCTCACTATGGGTATGATGGGTCATTACGTTCCCCCTCTTTCCGGGTATGATGGTGGGTCAATATGTTACCTAATCACTCTGGGTATGATGGTGGGTCAATATGTTACCTAATCACTCTGGGTATGATGGTGGGTCAATATGTTACCTAATCACTCTGGGTATGATGGTGGATCAATATGTTACCTAATCACTCTGGGTATGATGGTTTGTCAATATGTTACCTAATCACTCTGGGTATGATGGTGGGTCAGTATGTTCCACCTCACTCTAGGTATAATGGTAGATCAATATGTTACCTCCTCACTCTGGGAATGATAGAGTGCCAATATGTTACCGCCTCACTCTGGGAATGATAGTGTCAATATCTTACCTCCGCACTACGGGTATGATGGTGGGTCAGTATGCTGCCTCCTCACTCTGGGTATGATAGAGTGTCAGTATGTTACCTAATCACTCTGGGTATGACGATGTTACCTCCTCACTCTGGATATGATGGTGGGTCAATATGTTATCTAATCACTCTGGGTATAATGGTGGGTCAATATGTTACCTCCTCACTCTGGGTATGATGATGGGTCAATATCCAACTTCCTCACACTGGGTATGATGGTGGGTTAATATGTTACCTCCTTACTCTGGGTATGATGGTGGGTCAATATGTTACCTAATCACTCTGGGTATAATGGTGGGTCAATATGTTACAACCTCACTCTGGATATGATGGTGGGTCAATAAGTTACCTAATTACTGTGGGTATAATGGTGGGTCAATATGTTACCTAATCACTCTGGGTATAATGGTGGGTCAATATGTTACCTCCTCACTCTGAGTATGATAGTGAGTCAATATGTTACTTCCTCACTCTGGGTATGATGGTGGGTCAATATGTTACCTAATGGCTGTGGGTATAATGGTGGGTCAATATGTTACCTAATCACTCTAGGTATAATGGTGGTTCAATATGTTACCTCCTCACTCTGAGTATGATAGTGAGTCAATATGTTACTTCCTCACTCTGGGTATGATGGTGGGTCAATATGTTACCTCCTTATTCTGGGTATGATGGTGGGTCAATATGTTACCTAGTCACTCTGGGTATGATGGTGGGTTAATGTTACCTCCTCACTATGGATATGATGGTGGGTCAATATGTTACTTAATCACTCTGGGTATAATGGTGGGTCAATATGTTACCTCCTCACTCTGGGTATGATGGTGGGTCAATATCCAACCTCCTCACACTGGGTATGATGGTGGGTCAATATGTTACTTCCTTACTCTGGGTATGATGGTGGGTCAGTATGTTAATTCCTCACTCTGGGCATGATGCTGGGTCAGTATGTTACCTCCTCATTCTGGTATCATGGGTCAAAATGATACTTCCTCTCTTTGGTTATGATGGTGGGTCAAAATGTTACTTCAATCTGTGTATGATGGTGGGTCAATATGTTACCTCCTCACTGTGGGTATGATGGTTGGTCAATATGTTACTTCTTCACTCTGGGTATGATGGTGGGTCAATATGTTAGTTCCAGACTCTGGTTACGATGATGGGTCAATATTACCTCCTCACTCTCGGTACGATGGTGGATTAATATACTACCTCCTCACTCTGGGTATGATGGTGGGTCAATATATTACTTCCTCACTCTGGGTATGATGTTAGGTCAATATGTTCCCACTCACTCTGAGTATGATAGTGGGTCAATATGTTACTTCCTCACTCCAGGTATGATGGGTCATTATGTTCCCCTCACTCTGGGCATGATAGTAGGTCAATATATTACCTATTCACTCTGGGTATGATGGTGAGTCAGTATGTTCCCCCTCACTCTGGGTATGATGTTGGGTCAATGTGTTGCCTCCTCACTCTGGGTATGATAGTGGGTCAATATGTTACTTCCTCACTCTGGGTATGATGGTGGATCAATTTGTTACCTCCTCACTCTGGGTATGATTGTGGGTCAATATGTTACCTCCCCACTCTGGGTATGATAGGTCAGTACGTTCCCCCTCACTCTGGGTATGATGGTGGGTTAATATGTTACCTAATCACTATGAGTATGATGTTGGGTCAGTATCTTCCCCCTCTTTCTGGGTGTGATGGTGGATCAATATGTTAACTCCTCACTTTAGGTATGATGGTGGGACAATATTATACTTCCTCACTCTGTGCATGATAGTGGGTCAATATGTTACCTCCTCACTCTATGTATAAAGGTGGGTTAATGTTACATCCACACTCCGGATATGATGGTGGGTCAATATGTTACCTCCTCACTCTGGGTATGATGGGGGGTCACTATGTTACCTAATCAATTTGGGTATAATGGTGTGTCAATATGTTACCTCCTCACTATGGGTACGATGGTGAGTCAGTATGTTACCTAATAACTCTGGGTATGATGGTGGGTCAATATGTTACTTTCTCACTGTCGGTATGATGCTGGGTCAATATGTTACCTCCTGACTGTGGATATGATGGTGGGTCAATCTGTAACTTCCTAACTCTGGGTATGATGTTGGGTCAATATATTACTTCCTCACTCTGGGTATGATGGCGGGTCAATATGTTACTCCCTCACTCTTGGTAGGATGGTGGGTCAAAATGTTGCCTCCTCACTCTGGGTATGATGTTGGGTCAGTATGCTTCCCATCACTCTGGGTATGATGATGGATCAATATATTACCTAATAACTCTCGGTATGATGGTGGGTAAGTATGTTCTCCATACTCTGAGTATGATGGGTCAATATGTTGCCTCCTCATTCTGGGTATTATACTGGGTCAATATGTTACTTCTTCACTCTGGGTATGATGGAGGGTCAATGTTACCTCCCCACTCTGGGTATGACGGTGGGTCAGTATGTTACTTCCTCACTGTGGGTGTGATGATGGGTTGATATGTTACCTCCCCACTCTGGGTATGATGTTGGGTCAGTATGTTCCCCCTAACTCTGGGTATGATGGTGGGTCAATAGTTCCTTCCTCACTCTGGGTTAGATGGGTCAGTATGTTCCACCTTAATCTGGATATGATGGTGGGTCAATATCATCTAATCACTTTGGTTATGATGGTGGGTTAATATGTTCCCCCTCACTCTGGGAATGATGGTTGGTCCATACGTTATTTATTGACTCTAGGTATGATGGTGTGTCAATATGTTACCTCTTCACTCTGGGTATGATAGTGGGTCAATATATTACCCCCTCACTCGGGGAATGATAGGTCAGTATGCTCCACCATACCATGGGTATGATGGAGGGTCAATATATTACCTAATCACTCTAGGTATGATGGTGGGTCTGTATGCTCCCTATCACTCTGGGTATGATGGCGGGTCAATATGTTACCTCCTCACTCTTGGTATGATGGTGGGTCTATTTGTTACTTAATCATTCTGGGTATGATGATGGGTCTATATGTAACTTAATCATTCTGGGTATGATGGTGAGGCAATATGTTACCTCCTCACTTTGGGTATGATGGTGTGTCAATATGTTACCTCTTCACTCTGGGTATGATGGTGGGTCAATATGTTACTTCCTCACTCTGAGTATGATAGTGGGTCAATATGTTATCTCCTCACTCTGGGTATGATGGTGAGTCGATATGTTACCTCCTTACTCTGGGTATGATGTTGGGTCAGTATGTTCCCACTCACTCTGGGTATGATACTGGGTCAATATGTTACCTCCTCCCTCCGGGTATGATGGTGAGTTGATATGTTACCTTCTCATTCTGGGTATGATTATGGGTCAATATGTTACTTAATCATTCTGGTTATGATGGTGGATCAATCTGTTACCTCCTCAATCTGGTTATGATGTAGGGGTCAATATTTTACCTCCTCACTCTGGGGATGATGGTGGGTTGATATACTACCTCCCCACTCTGGGTACGATGGTGGGTTAATATGTTACTTCATCTCTCTGGGTATGATGGTGGGTCAATATATCACTTACTCTAGGTATGATGTTGGATCAGTATGTTCACACTCACTCTGGGTATGATAGTGGGTCAGTATGTTACCTCCTCACTCCGGGTATGATGTTGAGTCAATATGTTACCTCCTCACTCCTGATATGATGGTGGGTTAATATGTTACTTCCTCACTCTGAGTGTGATGGTGGGTCAATATGTTACCTCCTCACTCTGGGTATATTGGTATGTCAATATATTGTTTCCTAACTCTGGAAATAATGGTGGGTCAATATGTTACCTAATGTCTCTGGGTATGATGGTCGGTCAGTATGTTACCTCCTCACTGTGGGTATAATGGTGGGTCAATATGCTACTTCCTCACTCTGGGTATAATGGTGGGTGAATATGTTACTTCCTATCTCTGGGTACGATTGTCAGTCAATATGTTACCTCCTCACTCTGGGTCTGATGGTGGGTCACTATTTTACCTCCTCACTCTGGGTATGATGTTTGGTCAATATGTTCCCTTCACTCTGAGTATGATGGTGGGACAATGTTATCTTCTCACTCTGAGTATGATGGTGGGTCAATATGTTACCTCCTCACTCTGGTTATGATGATGGATCAATATGTTACTTCCTTGCTCTGCGTATGATGGTGGGTCCTTATGTTAGATTCTCATTCTGGGTATGATGTTGGGTCCGTATGTTCCCCCTCACTCTGGGTATGATGATGGGTCAATATGTTACCTCCTCACTCTGGGTATGATGGTGGGTCAATATGTTACCTCGTCACTCTGGGTATGATTGTGGGTCAGTATTTTACCTCCTCACTCTGGGTATGATGGTGGATTAATATATCACCTAATCACTCTGTATATGATGGTGGGTCAATATTCAATCTCCTCATTTTTGGTATGAAGGTGGGTCAATATGTTATCTCCCCTTTTTGGGTATGATGGTACTTCAATATGTTGCCTAATCACTCTGGGTATGATGGCATGTCAATATGTTACCTCCTCGCTCTGTTGATAATAGTGGGTCAATATGTTACCTCCTAATTCTGGATGTTATGGTGGGTCATTATTTTACTTCCTCACTCTGGGTATGATTGTGAGTCAACATGTTACTTCCTCACTCTTGGTAGGATGATGGGTGAATATGTTACCTCACTCTGGGTATGATGAAGGGTCTGTATGTTCCCCCTCACTCTTGAGTATGATGGCGGTTCAATGTTACCTCCTCACTGTGGGTATGATGGTGGGTCAATATGTTACCTCCTCACTCTGGGTATGACAGTAGGTCAATATGTTTCTTCCTCACTTTGGGTATGATGTTGGGTCAATATGTTACATCTTCACTCTGGGTTTGATGTTGGGTCAGTATGTTCCCGCTAACTCTGGGTATGATAGTGGGTCAATAGTTACCTACTCACACTGGGTAATATGGGTCAATATGTTCCACCTCAATCTGGATAGGATGGTGGGTCAATGTTATCTAATCACTCTGGTTATGATGGTGGTTCAGTATGTTCTCCCTCACTGTGGGTATGATGGTGGGTCAATATGATATTCATTCACTCTGGGTATGATGTCGGGTCAAAATGTTACTTCCTCACTCTGGGTATGATGGTGGGTCAATATGTTACCTCCTCACTCTGGTGGGTCAATATCTTACCCTCTCACTCTGGAAATGATGAGTCAGTATGCTCAACCTCACTCTGGGTATGCTGGTGGGTCAATATGCTATCTAATCACTCTAGGTATGATGGTGGGTCAGTATGTTTCCTATCACTCTGGGTATGATGGTGGGTCAATATGTTACCTCTTCACTCTATGTATAATGGTGGGTCTATATGTTACTTAATCATTCTGGGTATGATGGTGGGTCAATATGTTACCTCCTCACTCTGGGTATGATGGAGGAGTCAGTATGTTGCCTCTTCACTCTGGGTACGATTATGGGTCAATATGTTAACTTTTCACTCTGGGTATGGTGGTAAGTCAGTATGTTACCTAATTACTCTGGGTATGATGGTGGGTGAAGATGTTGCCCTTTCACTCTGGGTATGATGGTGGGTCAATATATTACTTAATCGCTCCGGGTATGATGGTGAGTCAATATGTTATCTCCTCATTCTGAGTATAATGGTGGGTCAATATGTTACTTAATCACTCTGTGTATGATGGTGGGTCAATATGTTACCTCCTCAATCTGGGTATGATGTGCTGGTCAGTATGTTACCTCTTCACTCTGGGCATGATGTTGGGTCAATATTTTCCCTCCTCACCCTTGGTATGATGGTGGTTCAGTATGTTACTTCCTCACTCTGGGTATGATGGTTGGTCATATTTTACTTCTCTCTGGGTATCATGGTGGATCATTATATTACCTGCTGACTGTGGGTATGATGGTGGATCAATATGTTACTTTCTCACTCTGGTTATGATGGTGGGTCAATATATTATTTAATCACTCTGGGTACCAATGTGAGACAGTATGTTACCTCCTCACTCTGAGTATAATGGTGGGTCAACTTGTTACTTCCTCACTCTGGGTATGATGGTGGGTCATCATGTTACCTCCTTTCTCTGGATATGACGTTGGGTCAATATGTTACATCTTCATTGTGGGTATGATGGTGGGTCAATATGTTACATCCTCACTCTGGGTATGATTTTCGGTCAGTATGTTCCCCTAACTCTGGTTATGATGGTGGGTCAATAGTTACTTTCTCACTCTGGGTATGATGGGTCAGTATGTTCCCCCATACTCTGGGTATGATGGTGGGTCAATATGTTCCCCCTCACTCTGGGTATAATGGTGGGTCAATAGTTATCTCCTCACTCTGGGTATGATGGGTCAGTATGTTCCCCCTCATTCTGGATATGATGGTGGGTCAATGATACCCAATCATTCTAGGTATGATGCTGGGTCAGTATGTTCCCCCTCACTCTGGGTATGAGTGTGGGTCAATATGTTACTCATTCACTCTGTGTATGATGGTGGGTCATTATGTTACTTCTTCACTTTGGGTATGATGGTAGATCGATAGATTACCTTCTCACTCTGGGTATGATGGTGGGTCAATATGTTACCTCCTCACTCTAGGTATGACGGCTGGTCAATATGTTACTTCCTTATTGTGGTTATGATGGTGGGTCAATATGTTACTTCCTCACTCTGGGTATGATTTTTGGTCAGGATGTTCCCCAACTCTGGTTATGATGGTGGGTCAATAGTTACTTTCTCACTCTGGGTATGATGGATCAGTATGTTCCCCCTCACTCTGGGTATGATGGTGGGTCAATATGTTCCTCCTCACTCTGGGTATGATGGTGGGTCCATAGCTACCTCCTCACTATGGGTATGATTTGTTAGTATTTTCCCCCTCTCTCTGGATATGATGGTGGGTCACTGATACCTAATCATTCTGGATGTGATGGTGGGTCAGTATGTTACTTCCTCACTCTGAGTATGACAGTGGATCAATATGTTAACTCCTCACTCTGGGTATGATTGTGGGTCAATATGTTGCCTCCTCACTCTGGGTATGATTGTGGGTCAATATGTTACCTCCTCACTCTGGGTATGATGGTCGGTCAATATGTTACCCTATCACTCTGGGTATGATGGTGAGTCAATATTACCTATTCAATCTGGGTATGATGGTTGGTCAATATGTTATTTCCTCACTCTGGGTAAAATGGTGGGTCACTATGTTACATCCTCACTCTGGGTATGATGGTCTGTCAGTATGCTACTTCCTCACTCTGGGTATAATGGTGGGTCAATATGTTTCCTATTCTCTCTGGGTATGATGGTGGGTCAGTTTGTTCCCCTCACTCTGAGTATGATGGTGGGTCAATGTTACCTCATCACTCTGGGTATGATGGTGCGTTGATATGTTACATCCTCACTCTGGATATGATGGTGGGTCAATATGTTAGATTCTTACTCTGTATATGATGGTGGGTCAATATGGTACCTAATCATTCTGGGTATGATGCTGGGTCGGCATGATCCCCCTCACTATAGGAATGATGGCGTGTCAATAAGTTACCACCTCACTCTGGGTATGGTAGTGGGTCAATATGTTGTCTCCTCAGTCAGTGTATGATGGTGGGTCAGAATGTTACTTTCTCAATCTGGGTATAACTCTGGGTCAATATGTGACTCCCTAATCACTCTGAGTATGATGGTGTGTCAATATGTTACCTCCTCACCCTGGGTCTGATGGGGGGTTAATATATTACCTCCTCACTCTAGAATGATGGTGGGTCAATATGTTACCTCCTCACTCTAGGGTATGATGGTGGGTCAATGTGTTACGTAATCACTATGAGTATGATGGTGGGTCAATATGTTACATCCCCAATCTGGCTATGATGGTGGGTCACTATGTTACCTCCTCACTCTTGGTATGATGGTGGGTCAATATATCACGTCCTCACTCTAGGTATGATGGTGGGTCAATATGTTACTTCCTCACTGTGGTTATGATGATGGGTCAATATATTACTTAATCACTCTGGGTATGATGGTGTGTCTGTATGTTACCTAAACACACTGGATATAATGGTGGGTCAATAAGTTAACTCCTCATTCCTGGTATGATGGTGGGTCAATGTTACATTCTCACTCCGGGTATGATGGTGGGTCTTTATGTTACCTGTGGGTATGATGGTGGATCAATATGTTACTTCCTCACTCTGGTTATGATGTTGGGTCAATAAGTTACCTCCTCACTCTAGGTATGATGGTGGGTCAATATGTTACCACCTCACTTTGGGCATGATGTTACATCCTCACTCCGGGTATGATAGTGGGTCATTATGTTACTTACGGGCTGTAGGTATGATGGTGGACCAATATGTTACTTCCTCACTCTGGTTATGATGGTGGGTCAATATGTTACGTCCTCACTCTAGGTATGATGGTGGGTCAATATTTTACCTCCTCACTCTGAGTATGATGGTAGGTCAAAATGTTACCTTATCATTCCGGGTATGATGGTGAGTCAATATGTTACCTCCTCATTCTGGGTATGATGGTGAGTCAATATATTACTTAATCACTCTGGTTATGATGGTGGGTCAATCTGTTACCCCTCAATCTGGGTATGATGTACGGGTCAATATCTTACCTCCACTTTGGGCATGATGGTGGGTCGTTATGTTACCTACTCTCTCTGGATACAATGATGGCTCAGCATGTTACTTCATCACTCTGGGAATGATGATGGGTCAATATGTTACCTCCTCACTCTGGGTATAATGGTGTGTCAGTTTGTTACTTTCTAACTCTGGATATGATGATGGTTCAATATGTTGCCTAATCTCTCTCGGTATGATGGTGGGTCAATATGTTACCTTCTCACTCTGGGTATGATGGTGGGTCAATATGTTACTTCCTCACTCTAGGCATGATGGTGGTTGAATATCTAACTTCCTCACTCTTGGTATGATTGTGGGTCAATATGTTACCTCCTCACTCTGGATATGATAGTGGGTCAATATGTTACTTCCTCACTCTGGGTATGATGTTGGGTCAGCATGTTCCCTTCACTCTGAGTATGATGGTGGGTCAATGTTATCTTCTCACTCTGGGTATGATGGAGGGTCAATATGTTACCGCCTCTCTCTGGTTATGATGGTGGATCAATATGTTAAATCCTCATTCTGGATATGATGTTGGGTCCGTATGTTCCCCCCTCACTCTAGGTATGATGATGGATCAGTATGTTAAATCCTCCCTCTGGGTATGACGGTGGGTCAGTATGTTACCTCATCACTTTGACTATGATGGTGGGTCAATATGCTACCTAATCAGTCTGTGTGTCATAGTGGGTCAGTATGTTCCCCCTCATTCTGAGTATGATGGTGGATCAATATGTTACATCCTCAATCTGGGTATGAAGGTGGGTCATTATGTTACCTCCACACTCTGGGTATAATGGTGGGTCAATATGTTAACACCTCACTCTGGGTATGATCGAAGGTCAGTATTTTACCTAATCACTCTGGGTTTGATAGTGGGTCATTATGTTACCATTTCACTCTGGGTATGATGATGGGTTAATATGTTAACTAATCACTATGGGTATGATGGTGGGCCAATATGTTACTTCCTCACTCTGGGTATGATGGTGGGTCAATATGTTACCTCCTCACTCCGGGTATAAGGGTGGGTCAATATGTTACCTCCGCACTCTGGGTATGATGATGGGTCAATATGTTACCTCCTCACTCTGGGTATGATCGTAGGTCAGTATTTTACCTAATCACTCTGGGTTTGATAGTGGGTCATTATGTTAACTCTTCACTCTGGGTATTATGGTAAGTTAATATGTTAGCTAATCACCCTGGGAATGATGGTGGGTCAATATGTTATCTCCTCATTCTGGGTATGATGGTGGGTCAATATGTTACCTCCTACTGTGTATATAATGATGGATCAATATGTTACTTCCTCACTCTAGGCGTAAGGTGGGTCAATATCTTACTTCCTCTCTCTGGGTATGATGGTGGGTCAATATGTTACCTAATCACTCTAGGTGTGATGGTGGGTCAGTATATACCCCCTCATTCTGGGTATGATGGTGGATCAATATATTACATCCTCTCTCCGGGTATGAAGGTGAGTCAGTATCTTACCTCCGCACTCTGGGTATGATGGTGGGTCAATATGTTACTTCCTCACTCTGGGCGTAATGGTGGGTCAATATGTTACTTCCTCACTTTGGGTATGATGGTGGGTCAATATGTTACTTTCTCACACCGAACATGACGGTGGGTCATTATGTTACCTCCTCACTTTGGATATGATTGTGGGTCAATATGTTACTTCCTCACTCTGTTTATGATGGTGGGTCAATATGTTACCTAATCACTCTGAGGATCAAGGAGGGACATCATGTTACCTGCTCACTCCAGATATGATGATGGGTCAATAAGTTACTTGCTCACTCTGGGTATGATGGTGGTTCATTATGTTACTTCCTCACTCTGGGTATGATCGTGGGTCAGCATTTTACCTAATCACTATGGGTTTGATAGTGGGTCATTATGTTACCTGATCACTCTGGGTATAATGGTGGGTCAATATGTTACCTAATCAATCTGGGTATGATGGTGGGTCAATATGTTACCTCCTCACTGTGTATATGATGGTGGGTCAATGTGTTACCTAATCACTCTGGGCGTAATGTTGGGTCAATATGTTACTTCCTCACACCGAGCATGATGGTGGGTCGTTATGTTACCTCCTCACTTTGGATATGATTGTGGGTCAATATGTTACTTCCTCACTCTGGTTATGATGGTGGGTAAATATGTTGCCCAATCACTCTAGGTATCAAGGTGGGACATCATGTTACATCCTCACCCTGGGTATAAAGGTGGGTCATTATGTTACCTTCGCACTCTGGGTATGATGGTGGGTCTATATGTTACCTCTTCCCTCTGGGTATGATCGTGGGTCAGTATTTTACCTAATCACTCTGGGTTTGATAGTGGGTCATTATGTTACCTCTTCACTCTGGGTATAATGGTGGGTCAATATGTTACCTAATCAATCTGGGTATGATGATTGGTCAATATGTTACCTCCTCACTGTGTATATGATGGTGGGTCAATATGTCACCTAATCACTCTGGGCGTAATGTTGGGTCAATATGTTACTTCCTCACACCGAGCATGATGGTGGATCGTTATGTTACCTCCTCACTTTGGATATGATTGTGGGTCAATATGTTACTTCCTCACTCTGGTTATGATGGTGGGTAAATATGTTGCCCAATCACTCTAGGTATCAAGGTGGGACATCATGTTACATCCTCACCCTGGATATAGAGGTGGGTCATTATGTTACCTTCGCACTCTGGGTATGATGGTGGGTCTATATGTTACCTCTTCCCTCTGGGTATGATCGTGGGTCAGTATTTTACCTAATCACTCTGGGTTTGATAGTGGGTCATTATGTTACCTCTTCACTCTGGGTGTCATTACGAGTCAATATGTTATCTCCTCACTCTGCGTATGATGGTGGGTCAATATGTTACCTAATCACTCTGGCTATGATGGTGGGTTAATATGTTACCTCGTCACTGTTTATATGATGGTAGGTCAATATGTTACTTCCTCACTCTTGGCGTAATGGTGGGTCAATATGTTACTTCCTCTCTCTGGGTAGGATGGGGGGTCAATATCTTACCTCCTCCCCCTGGGTATGATGTTGGGGCAGAATGTTCCCCCTCACTCTGAGTATGATGGTGGGTCAATGTTACCTCCCCACTCTGGGTATGATGGTGGGTCAATATATTACCTCCTCACTCTGGATATGACAGTGGGTCAGTATGTTACTTCCTTATTGTGGGTATGATGGTGGGTCAATATGTTACCTCCTCACTTTGGGTATGATGTTGGGTCAGTATGTTCCCCCTAACTATGTGTATAATGGTGGGTCAATAGTTCCCTCCTGACTCTAGGTATGATGGGTCAGTGTCCCCCCTCACTCTGGGTATGATGGTTGGCCAGAATGTTCCTCCTCACTCTGGATATGATAGTGGGTCAATGTTACCTAATCACTCTGGGTATTATGGTGGTTCAGTATGTTCCCCCTCAATCTGGGTATGATGTTGGGTCAATACGTTACTTATTCACTCTGAGTATGATGGTGAGTCAATATTTTTTTTTACTCTAGGTATGGTGGTGGCTCAATATGTTACCTGCTCATACTTGGTATGATCGTGGGCAAACATTTTACCTCTTCACTTTAGGTATGATGGTTCAGTATGCACCCCATCACTCTAGATACAATGGTGGGTCAATATGTTACCCAATGACTCTTGGTATGATGGTGGGTCAGTATGTTACCTATCACTCTGGGTATAATGGTGGATCAATAAGTTACCTACTCACTCTGGGTATGATGGTAGGTCAATATGTTACTTAATAACTATGAGTATGATGTTGGGTCAATATGTTACTTCCTCGCTCAGAGTATGATGGAGGGGTCAATATGTTACATCTTCACTCTGGGTATGATGGTGGGTCAATATGTAACTTCCTCACTCTGGGTATGATGATGGGTCAATATGTTACTTCCTCACTTTGGATATGAGGGTGTGTCAATGTTTCCTCCTCACTCTAGGTATGATGTAGGGGCCAATATGCCACCTCTTCACTTTGGGTATGATGGTGGGTCAATATGATACCTCCTTAATCTGGGTATGATTTTGGGTCAATATGTTACTTCCTCACTCTTGGTATGATGGTGAGTCAATATGTTACTTCCTCATTGTGGGTATGATGGTGGCTCATTATGTTAACTCCTCCCTGTGGGTATGAAGGTGGGTCAATATGTTACATCATCACTGGGTATGATGGTTGCAAGTATGTTACTTCCTCACTCTGGGTATGACGATGGGTCAAAATGTTACCTCCTCACTCTTTGTATGATTTTTGGTGAGCATGTTCCCCCTCCCTCTGAGTGTGATGATGGGTCAATGTTACATCCTCACTCTGGGTATGATGGTGGGTCAACATGTTACCTCCTCACTCTGGGTACTGATGGTGTGTCAGAATGTTACTTCCTCACTCTGGGTATGATGGTGGGTCAATATGGTACCTCCTCATTCTGGTATGATGTTGGGTTAGTATGTTCCCCCCCTCACTCTGGGTATGATGGCTCAGTCTGTTACCTCCTCACTGTGGGTATGATGGGTCAGTATGTTCCACCTAATTCTTGGCGTGATGGTGAGTCGATATGTTACCTCATCACTCTGGGTATGATGGTCGGTCAGTATGTTTCCTCTCACTCTGTGTATGATGTTGAGTCAATATGTTACCTTCTCACTCTGGGTATGATGGTGCGACAATATGCTACTTACTGATTTTGGGCATAATGGTGGGTTAATGTGTTACTTCCTCACTCTGGGTATGATGTTGCGACATTATGTTACCTCCTCACTCTGGGTATGATGCTGCGACATTATGTTACTCCTCACTGTGGGTATGATGGTGGGTCAATATGTTATTTCTTCACTCTGGGTATGATGGTGGGTCAATATATTGCTTCATAATTCTCAATATGATGGTGGGCAAGTATATTAATTTCTCACTTTAGGTATGATGGTGGGTCAATATGTTACCTAGACACTGTGGGTATAATGGTGGGTCAATATGTTATTTCTTCACTCTGGTTATGATGATAGGTCAATATATTGCGTCATAATTCGGAATATGATGATGGGTCAATATATTGCTTCATAATTCTGAATATGATGGTGGGCAAGTATGTTAATTCCTCATCTAAGTATGATGGTGGGTCAATATGTTACCTCCTCACTCTGTGTATGATGGATCAGTGTGTTCCCTCTCACTCTGAGTATGATAGTGGGTTAATGTTACCTTCTCACTCCGGGTATGATGGTGGGTCAATGTTACCTCCTCACTCTATGTATGATTGTGGGTCAATATGTTACTTCCTCGCTCTGGGTATGATGGTGGTTCAGTATGTTACTTCCTCATTTTGGGTATGATGGTGGGTCACTATGTTAACTCCTCACTGTGGGTATGAAGGTGAGTCAATATGTTACATCATTACTCTAGGTATGATGGTTAGCAAGTATGGTACTCCCTCACTCTGGGTATGACGATGGGTGAATATGTTACCTCCTCACTCTTTGTATGATGCGTCAGGATGTTCCAGCTCCCTTTGAGTGTGATGGTGGGTCAATGTCATATCCTCACTCTGGGTATGATGGTGGATCAGTATGTTACCTCCTCACCCTGGGTATGATGGTGTGTCAGTAAGTTACTTCCTCACTCTGGGTATGATGGTGGGTCAATGTGGTACCTCCTCATTCTGGGTATGATGTTGGGTCAGTATGTTCCCCCCTCACTCTGAGAATGATGGTGGTTCAGTCTGTTATCTCCTCACTGTGGGTATGATGGGTCAGTATGATCCCCTTCACTCTTGGAGGGATGGTTGGTCAACATGTCACTACATCAGTGGGTCAGTATGTTCCCCTCACTCTGGGTATGATGGTGGGTCAATATGTTACCTCCTCACTCTGGGTATGATGGTGCGACAATATGCTACTTACTCTGGGTATGATGTTGGGTTACTTCCTCACTCTGGGTATGATTTGTGGACATTATGTTACCTCCTCACTGTGGGTATAATCGTGGGTCAATATGTTACTTCCTCACTCTGGGTATGATGGTGGGTCAGTATGTTACTTCATCACTCTGGGTAATATAGTGGGCAAGTATGTTAATTCCTCACTCTGGGTATGATGGTGGGTCAATATTTTACCTTCTCACTATGGGTATGATGGTGGGTCAGTATGTTCCCTTTCACTGAGTATGATGGGGAGTCAATTTTACCTCCTCACTGTGGGTATGATGGTGGGTCAATATGTTACCTCCTCGTTCTGGGTATAATGGTGGGTCAATAAGTTACTTCCTCACTCTGGGTATAATGATGGGTCAATATGTAACCTCCTCAATTTTTGTATAATGGTGGCCCAATATGTTATCTCCTCACTCTTGGCATGATGGTGGGTCAATCTATTACCTCCTCACTCTAGGTATGATAGTAGATCAATTTGTTACCTAATCACTCTGGGTATGATGGTGCGTCAATATGTTACTTCCTCTCTCTGGGTATGATGGTGGGTCAATATTACCTCCTCACTCTGGGTATGATGGTGGGTCAATATGTTACATAATCACTCCAGGTATGATGGTCGATAATATGCTACCTCCTCACTCTGGGTATGATGGTGGGTCAATATGTTACTTCCTCACTCTGGGTATTCTGGTGGGTCATTATATTACTTCCTCAGTCTGGGTATGATGGTGGGTCATTATGTTACCTCTTCACTGTGGGTATGATGGTGGGTTAATATGTTATTTCCTTACTCTGAGAATGATGGTGGGTCAATATATTGCTTCATAATTCTGAATATGATGGTGGAAAGGTATGTTAATTCCAAACTCTAGTTATGATGGTGGGTCAATATGTTACCTCCTCACTCTGGGTATGATGGATCAGTATGTTCCCTATCACTCTGAGTATGATAGTGGGTCAATGTTACCTTCTCACTCTGGGTATGATTGTGGGTCAATATGTTATTTCCTCACTCTGGGTATGATGGTGGGTCAAAATGTTAATTCTTCTTTGTTGGTATGATGGTGGGTCATTATGTTAATTTCTTACTCTAGGTATGAAGGTGGGTTAATTTGTTACATCATCACTCTGGTATGATGGTTGGACAAGTATGTTACTTCCTCACTTTGTGTATGACGATGGGTGAACATGTCAATATGATACCCCCTCACTCTATGTATGATTGTGGGTCAATATGTTATTTCCTCACTCTGGGTATGATGGTGGGTCAATATGTTACTGCCTCATTGTTGGCATGATGGTGGGTCATTATGTAACTTCTCACTGTGGGTATGAAGGAGGGTCAATATGTTACATCATCATCTGGTATGATGGTTGGCAAGTATGTTACTTCCTCCCTCTGGGTATGACGATGGGTGAACATGTTACCTCCTCACTCTTTGTGTGATGTTGGGTATGTTCCCCCCCCCCTCCCTCTGAGTGTGATATGGGTCAATGTTACATCCTCACTCTATGTATGATGGTGGGTCAATGTGTTACCTCCTCACTCTGGGTATGATGGTGGGTCAATATGTTACTTCCTCACTCTGGGTATGATGGTGGGTCATTAGGTACTCCTCACTTTGGGTATGATGGTGGGTTAATCTATTTACTTCCTCAACTCTGGTATGATGGTGGGTCATTGTTACCTCTCCACTGTGGGAATGATGGTGGGTCAATATGTTACTTCCTTACTCTGTGTATGATTGTGGGTCAATATGTTACCTAATCACTCTGGGTATAAAGGTGGGTCAATATGTTGCATCCTCACTCTGTTATGATGGTGGGTCAATGTATTACCTCCTCACTCAGGGAATGATAGTGGGTCAATATCTTACCTCCTCTCTCTGGGTATGATGGTTTGTCATTATATTACCTCCTCACTCTGGGTATGATGTTGGGTCAATATGTCATTTCCTCACTCCGGGTATGATGGTGGATCAAAATGTTACCTCCTCACTCTGGGTATGATGGTGGGTCAATATGTTACTTCCTCACATTTGGTATGATGGTGGGTCAATGTGTTACTCCCTCACTCTAGTTATAATGGTGGGACAATATGTTACCTCTTCACTCTAGATATGATCGTGGGCCAATATGTTACTTCCTCACTCTAAGTATGATGGTGGATCAATATGTTTCGTCCTCACTCCAGGTATGATGATGAGTCTTTATGGTACCACCTTACTGTGGTTATGATTGTGGTTCAATATGTTACTTTCTCACTCAGGGTAAGATTGTTGGTCAATGTTACCTAATCACTCAGGGTATGATGGTGGATCAGTATGTTCCACCTCACTCTGGGCATGATGGTGGGTCAGTATGTTACTTCCTCACTCTGGGTATGGTGGTGGGTCAATAGGTTACATCCTCACTCCGGGTATGATGTTGGGTCATTATATTACCTCCTCACTGTGGGTATGATGGTGGGTCAATATGTTACTTCCTCACTCTGGGTATGATGGTGGGTCATTATGTTAACTTCTCACTATGGGTATGATGGTGGGTTAATATATTCCTTCCTCACTCTGGTTATGATGGTGGGTCAATATGTTACCTACTCACTCTGGGTATTATGGTGGGTCATTATGTTACTTCATCACTCTGGGTATGATGGTTGACAAGTATGTTACTTCCTCACTCTGCGAATGATGGCGGGTCAATATGTTACCTCCTCACTCCGGGAATTATGGTGGGTCAGTAAGTTACCTCTTCTCTCTGGGTATGATGGTGGGTCAATCTGTTACTTCCTTACTCCGGGTATGATTGTGGGCCATTATGTTACATCCTCTCTCTGGGTACGATGGTGGATCAATATGCTACTTCCTCACTCCTACTATGAGGGTGGGTCAATATGGTACCTCCTCACTCTGTGTATGATGTTGGGTCAGTATGTTCCCCCCTCACTCTGGGTATGATGGTGGGTCAGTCTGTTTCCTCCTCACTCTGGGTATGATGGGTCTGTATGTTCCCCCTCACTCTTGGTGTGAGGGTGGGTCAATATGTTACCTCATCACTCTGGGTATTGTGGGTCATTATGTTCCCCCTCACTCTGGGTATGAAGGTGCGTCAATATGTTACCTCCTTTCTCTGGGTATGATGGTGGGACAATATGTTAACTAATCACTCTGGGTATGATGGTGGGTCATGTTACTTCCTCACTCTGGGTATGATGGTGGGTCATTATGTTACCTCCTCACTCGGTATGATGGTGGGTCAATATGTTACTTCCTCACTCTTAGTATGAAGGTGAGTCAGTATGTTACTTCATCCCTCTGGGTATGATGGTGGGCAAGTATGTTACTTCCTCACTCTGCGTATGATGGTGGGTCAATATGTTACCCCCTCACTCTGGATATAATGTTGGGTCAGTTTGTTCCTCCTCACTCTGAGTATGATGGTGGGTCAATGTTACCTCCTCACGCTGGTTATGATGGTGGGTCAATATGTTACCTCCTCGCTCTGGGCATAATGGTGGGCCAATATGTTACTTCCTCACTCTTGGTATGATGGTGGGTCAATATGCTTCCTTCTCACTCTGGGCATGATACTGGATCTTTATGTTCTACCCTCACTCTGGGTATGATGGTGTTTCATTCCGTTACCTCCTCATTCTGGGTATGATGGGTCAGTATGTTCCCCCTCACCCTTGGTGTGATGGTGGGTCAATATATTACCTCCTCACTTTGGTTATGATGGTGGGTCTATCTGTTCCCCTCACTCTTGGTATGATGGTGGGTCAATATGTTGCCTCCTCTGTCTGGGTATGATGGTGGGACAATATGTTAACCAATCACTCTGGTTATGGTGGTGAGTCAACATGTTACTTCCTCACTCTGGGTATAATGGTGGGTCATTATGTTACCTACTCACTCCGGGTATGATGGTGGGTCAACATGTTACTTCCTAACTCTGGGTATGAAGGAGGGCCAGTATGTTACTTCATCACTCTGGGTATGATGGTGGGCATATATGTTACTTCCTCGCTCTGCGTATGATGGTGGATCAATATGTTACCTCCTGACTCTGGGTATAATGTTGGGTCAATATGATCCCTCTCACTCTGAGTATAATGGTGGGTCAATGTTACCTCCTCACTCTGGGTATGATGGTGGGTCAATATGTTACCTCCTCGCTCGGGATATAATGGTGGGTCAATATATTACTTCTTCACTCTGGATATAATGGTGGGTCAGTATGCTTCCCTCTTACTCTGGGCATGATACTGGGTCAGTATGTTCCGCATTCAATCTGGGTATGATGGTTTTTCAGTCTGTTACCTCCTCATTCTGGGTATGATGGGTCAGTATGTTCCCTCTCACCCTTGGTGTGATGGTGGGTTAAGATGTTACCTCCTCACTTTGGTTATGATGGCGAGTCAGTATGTTCCCCCTTCACTGTTAGTATGATGGTGGGTCAATATGTCGCCTCCTCTCTGTGGGTATGATGGTGGGACAATATGTTGACTAATCACTCTGGCTATGATGGTGGGTCAACATGTTACTTCCTCACTCTGGGTATGATGGTGGGTCAGTATGTTACTTCCTCACTCTAGGTATGAAGATGGGTCATTATGTTACTTCATCTCTCTGGGTGTGATGGTGGGCAAGTATGTTACTTCCTCACTCCGGGTATGATGCTGGATCAATATGTTACCTCCTCACTCCGGGGATGATTATGGGTCGATATGTTGCAGCCTCAGTCTGGATATGATGGTTGGGGTCAAAATGTTACCTAATCACTCTGTGTATGATGGTGGGTCAATCTGTTACTCCTCACTCTGGGTTTGATGGTGGGTCAATATGTTACCTAATCACTCTGGGTATGATGTTGCGTCAGTATGTTTCCTCCTCACTCTGGGTATGACGATGGATCAATATGTTACCTAATCTCTCCGGATATGATTGTGGGTCAATATGTTACCTTCTCACTCTGGGTATGCTGGTGGGTCAGTGTTAACTCTTCTCTCTGGGTATGATGATGGGCTAATATGTTACCTCCTCACTCGGGGTATGATGGTGGGTCAATATGTTACTTCTCACACTGGGTATGATGGTGGGTTAATATGTTACCTCCACTCTGGGTATGATGGTGGATCAATAGGTTACCTCTTCACTTTGGGTATGATGGTGGGTCAGTCTGTTCCTTCTCTCTGGGTATGATGATGGGTCAATATGTTACCTAATCACTCTGGGTATGATGTTGCGTCAATATGTTACCTCCTCACTCTGGGTATGATGATGGGTCAACAGGCTACCTCGTCACTCTGGGTATGATGGTGGGTCAATATGTTACTTCTTCACTCTGGGTATGATGGTGGGTCAACAGGCTACCTCCTCACTCTGGGAATGATGTTGGGTCTGTATGTCCCCTCAATCGGAGTTTGTTGGTGAATCAATGTTATCTCCTCGCTCTGGGTTTCATGGTGGGTCAATATGCTACTTCCTAACTCTGGGTATGATGGTGGATCATTATGATACCTCATTACTCTGGGTATGATGGGTCAGTATGTTCCCCTCACCCTGGTTATGATGGTGGGTCATTATGTTACCTCCTCACTAGGTATGATGATGGGTTAATGTGTTACATCCTCACACTGGGTATGATGGTGGGTCAATATATCATTCATCACTCTGGGTATGATGGTGGGCAAGTATGTTACTTCCTCACTCTGGTTATGATGGTATGTCAATTTGTTACCTCCTCACTCTAGGTATGATGGTGATTAATATGTTACTTCCTCGCCCTGGGTATGATGGTGGGTCAATGAATTACCTCCTCACTCTGGGTATGATGTTGGATCAGTACATCCCCCCCACTCTGGGCATGATAGTGGGTCATTCTGTTATCTCCTCACTCTGGGTATGATGGGTCAGTATGTTCCCCCGAAGTCTTGGTAAGGACGGTTGGTCAATATGCTACCCCCTCACTCTGGGTATGATGATGAGTCAGTATGTTCCCCTTCACTCTGTATATGATGGTAGGTCATTATGCTACCTCTTCACTCTGGGTATGATGGTAGGACAATATGTTATTTCCTCACTCTGGGTATGATGGTGCGTCAGTAAGTTACCTCCTCACTCTGGGTATGATGGTTGGGACAGTGTATTACCTCCGCACTCTGGGAATGATGATGGGTCAATATGTTGCAGCCTCACTCTGGGTATGATGGTGGGTTCAGTATTTTACCTAATCACTCTGGGTATGAAGGTGGGTTGATACGTTACCTCCTCAATTTGGGTATGATGGTGGGTCAATATGTTACCTAATCACTTCGGGTATGATGGTGGGTCAATATGTTACCTGCTCACTCTGGGTATGATGAAGAGTCAATATTTTTTTTTTTTTTTGACTTGTCGCTGTCTCCCGCGTTAGCGAGGTAGCGCAAGGAAACAGACGAAAGAATGGCCCAACCCACCCACATATACATGTATAAACATACACGTCCTTACATGCAAATATACATACCTATACATCTCAACGTATACATATATATATATATATATATATATATATATATATATATATATATATATATATATATATATATATATATATATATATATATATATATATATATATATATATATATATATATATATATATATATATATATATATATATATATATATATATATATATATATATATATATATATACACACACACAGACATATACATATATACACATGTACATAATTCATACTGTCTGCCTTTATTCATTTCCATCGCCACCTCGCCACACATGAAATAACAACCCCCTCCCCCTCATGTGTGCGAGGTAGCGCTAGGAAAAGACAACAAAGGCCCCATTTGTTCACACTTAGTCTCTAGCTGTCATGTAATAATGCACGGAAACCACAGCTCCTTTTCCACATCCAGGCCCAATACAACTTTCCATGGTTTACCCCAGACGCTTCACATGCCCTGGTTCAATCCATTGACAGCACGTCGACCCCGGTATACCACATCGTTCCAATTCACTCTATTCCTTGCACGCCTTTCACCCTCCTGCATGTTCAGGCCCCGATCACAGAAAATCTTTTTCACTCCTCTTTCCACCTCCAATTTGGTCTCCCACTTCTCCTCGTTCCCTCCACCTCTGACACATATATCCTCTTGGTCAATCTTTCCTCACTCATTCTCTCCATGTGACCAAACCATTTCAAAACACCCTCTTCTGCTCTCTCAACCACGCTCTTTTTATTACCACACATCTCTCTTACCCTTACGTTACTTACTCGATCAAACCACCTCACACCACACATTGTCCTCAAACATCTCATTTCCAGCACATCCATCCCCCTGCGCACAACTCATCCATAGCCCACGCCTCGCAACCATACAACATTGTTGGAACCACTATTCCCTCAAACATACCAATTTTTGCTTTCCGAGATAATGTTCTCGACTTCCACACATTCTTCAAGGCTCCCAGAATTTTCGCCACCTCCCCCACCCAATGATTCACTTCCGCTTCCATGGTTCCATCCGCTGCCAAATCCACTCCCAGATATCTAAAACACTTCACTTCCTCCAGTTTTTCTCCATTCAAACTTACCTCCCAATTGACTTGACCCTCAACCCTACTGTACCTAATAACCTTGCTCTTATTTCCATTTACTCTAAACTTTCTTCTTTCACACACTTTACCAAACTCAGTCACCAGCTTCTGCAGTTTTTCACTTGAATCAGCCACCAGCGCTGTATCATCAGCGAACAACAACTGACTCACTTCCCAAGCTCTCTCATCCCCAACAGACTTCATACTTGCCCCTCTTTCCAAAACTCTTGCATTCACCTCCCTAACAACCCCATCCATAAACAAATTAAACAACCATGGAGACATCACACACCCCTGCCGCAAACCTACATTCACTGAGAACCAATCACTTTCCTCTCTCCCTACACGTACACATGCCTTACATCCTCGATAAGAACTTTTCACTGCTTCTAACAACTTGCCTCCCACACCATATATCCTTAGTACCTTCCACATAGCATCTCTATCAGCTCTATCATATGCCTTCTCCAGATTCATAAATGCTACATACAAATCCATTTGCTTTTCTAAGTATTTCTCACATGCATTCTTCAAAGCAAATACCTGATCCACACAGCCTCTACCACTTCTGAAACCACACGGCTCTTCCCCAATCTGATGCTCTGTACATGCCTTCACCCTCTCAATCAATACCCTCCCATATAATTTACCTGGAATACTCAACAAACTTATACCTCTGTAATTTGAGGACTCACCTTTGTCCCCTTTGCATTTGTACAATGGCACTATGCAAGCATTCCGCCAATACTCAGGCACCTCACCATGAGTCATACATACATTAAATAACCTTACCAACCAGTCAACAATACAGTCAACCCCTTTTTTTTTTTTTTATAAATTCCACTGCAATACCATCCAAACACGCTGCCTTGCCGGCTTTCATCTTCCGCAAAGCTTTTACTACCTCTTCTCTGTTTACCAAATCATTTTCCCTAGCCCTCTCACTTTGCCCACCACCTCGACCAAAACACCCCATATCTGCCACTCTATCATCAAACACATTCAACAAACCTTCAAGATACTCACTCCATCTCCTTCTCACATCACCACTACTTGTTATCACCTCCCCATTAGCCCCCTTCACTGAAGTTCCCATTTGTTCCCTAGTCTTACGCACTTTATTTACCTCCTTCCAAAACATCTTTTTATTCTCCCTAAAATTTAATGATACTCTCTCACCCCAACTCTCATTTGCTCTCTTTTTCACCTCTTGCACCTTTCTCTTGACCTCCTGCCTCTTTCTTTTATACATCTCCCACTCATTTGCATTATTTCCTGCAAAAACCGCCCAAATGCCTCTCTCTTCTCTTTCACTAATTATCTTACTTCTTCATCCCACCAATCACTACCTTTTCTAATCTGCCCACCTCCCACGCTTCTAATGTCACAAGCATCTTTTGCGCAAGCCATCACTGCTTCCCTAAATGCATCCCATTCCTCCCACACTCCCCTTATCTCCTTTGTTCTCACCTTTTTCCATTCTGCACTCAGTCTCTCCTGGTACTTCCTCACACAAGTCTCCTTCCCAAGCTCACTTACTCTCACCACCCTCTTCACCCCAACATTCTCTCGTCTTTTCTGAAAACCCCTACAAATCTTCACCTTCGCCTCCACAAGATAACGATCAGACATCCCTCCAGTTGCACCTCTCAGCATATTAACATCCAAAAGTCTCTCTTTTGCGCGCCTATCAATTAACACGTAATCCAATAACGCTCTCTGGCCATCTCTCCTACTTACATAAGTATACTTATGTATATATCTCTTTTTAAACCAGGTATTTCCAATCACCAGTCCTTTTTCAGCACATAAATCTACAAGCTCTTCACCTTTTCCATTTACAACACTGAACACCCCATGTATACCAATTATTCCCTCAACTGCCACATTACTCACCTTTGCATTCAAATCACCCATCACTATAACCCGGTCTCGTGCATCAAAACCACTAGCACACTCATTCAGCTGCTCCCAAAACACTTGCCTCTCATGATCTTTCTTCTCATGCCCAGGTGCATATGCACCAATAATCACCCATCTCTCTTCATCAACTTTCAGTTTTACCCATATCAATCTAGAGTTTACTTTCTTACACTCTATCACATACTCCCACCACTCCTGTTTCAGGAGTAGTGCTACTCCTTCCTTTGCTCTTGTCCTCTCACTAACCCCTGACTTTACTCCCAAGACATTCCCAAACCACTCTTCCCCTTTACCCTTGAGCTTCGTTTCACTCAGAGCCAAAACATCCAGGTTCCTTTCCTCAAACATACTACATCTCTCCTTTTTTCACATCTTGGTTACATCCACACACATTTAGACACCCCAATCTGAGCCTTCGAGGAGGATGAGCACTCCCCGCGTGACTCCTTCTTCTTGTTCCCCTCTTAGAAAGGTAAAGTACAAGGAGGAGAGGGTTTCTAGCCCCCCGCTCCCGTCCCCTTTAGTCGCCTTCTACGACACGTGAGGAATCCGTGGGAAGTATTCTTTCTCCCCTATGAGTTAATGTTACCTAATTCATCTGGGTATGATGGTGTGTCAATATGTTACCTTCTCGATCTGGGTATGATGGTGGATCAATATGTTACCTAATCACTTTGGGTATGATGGTGGATCAAAATTTTTTTTTCTTTTTTTTTTTTTTGCTTTGTCGCTGTCTCCCGCGTTTGCGAGGTAGCGCAAGGAAACAGACGAAAGAAATGGCCCAACCCACCCCCATACACATGTATATACATACGTCCACACACGCAAATATACATACCTACACAGCTTTCCATGGTTTACCCCAGACGCTTCACATGCCTTGATTCAATCCACTGACAGCACGTCAACCCCGGTATACCACATCGCTCCAATTCACTCTATTCCTTGCCCTCCTTTCACCCTCCTGCATGTTCAGGCCCCGATCACACAAAATCTTTTTCACTCCATCTTTCCACCTCCAATTTGGTCTCCCTCTTCTCCTTGTTCCCTCCACCTCCGACACATATATCCTCTTGGTCAATCTTTCCTTACTCATTCTCTCCATGTGCCCAAACCATTTCAAAACACCCTCTTCTGCTCTCTCAACCACGCTCTTTTTATTTCCACACATCTCTCTTACCCTTACGTTACTTACTCGATCAAACCACCTCACACCACACATTGTCCTCAAACATCTCATTTCCAGCACATCCATCCTCCTGCGCACAACTCTATCCATAGCCCACGCCTCGCAACCATACAACATTGTTGGAACCACTATCCCTTCAAACATACCCATTTTTGCTTTCCAAGATAATGTTCTCGACTTCCACACATTCTTCAAGGCTCCCAGAATTTTCGCCCCCTCCCCCACCCTATGATCCACTTCCGCTTCCATGGTTCCATCCGCTGCCAGATCCACTCCCAGATATCTAAAACACTTCACTTCCTCCAGTTTTTCTCCATTCAAACTCACCTCCCAACTGACTTGACCCTCAACCCTACTGTACCTAATAACCTTGCTCTTATTTCCATTTACTCTTAACTTTCTTCTTTCACACACTTTACCAAACTCAGTCACCAGCTTCTGCAGTTTCTCACATGAATCAGCCACCAGCGCTGTATCATCAGCGAACAACAACTGACTCACTTCCCAAGCTCTCTCATCCCCAACAGACTTCATACTTGCCCCTCTTTCCAAAACTCTTGCATTCACCTCAATAACAACCCCATCCATAAACAAATTAAACAACCATGGAGACATCACACACCCCTGCCGCAAACCTACATTCACTGAGAACCAATCACTTTCCTCTCTTCCTACACGTACACATGCCTTACATCCTCGATAAAAACTTTTCACTGCTTCTAACAACTTGCCTCCCACACCATATATTCTTAATACCTTCCACAGAGCATCTCTATCAACTCTATCATATGCCTTCTCCAGATCCATAAATGCTACATACAAATCCATTTGCTTTTCTAAGTATTTCTCACATACATTCTTCAAAGCAAACACCTGATCCACACATCCTCTACCACTTCTGAAACCACACTGCTCTTCCCCAATCTGATGCTCTGTACATGCCGTCACCCTCTCAATCAATACCCTCCCATATAATTTACCAGGAATACTCAACAAACTTATACCTCTGTAATTTGAGCACTCACTCTTATCCCCTTTGCCTTTGTACAATGGCACTATGCACGAATTCCGCCAATCCTCAGGCACCTCACCATGAGTCATACATACATTAAATAACCTTACCAACCAGTCAACAATACAGTCACCCCCTTTTTTAATGAATTCCACTGCAATACCATCCAAACCTGCTGCCTTGCCGGCTTTCATCTTCCGCAAAGCTTTTACTACCTCTTCTCTGTTTACCAAATCATTTTCCCTAACCCTCTCACTTTGCACACCACCTCGACCAAGACACCCTATATCTGCCACTCTATCATCAAACACATTCAACAAACCTTCAAAATACTCACTCCATCTCCTTCTCACATCACCACTACTTGTTATCACCTCCCCATTTGCGCCCTTCACTGAAGTTCCCATTTGCTCCCTTGTCTTACGCACTTTATTTACCTCCTTCCAGAACATCTTTTTATTCTCCCTAAAATTTAATGATACTCTCTCACCCCAACTCTCATTTGCCCTTTTTTTCACCTCTTGCACCTTTCTATTGACCTCCTGTCTCTTTCTTTTATACATCTCCCACTCAATTGCATTTTTTCCCTGCAAAAATCGTCCAAATGCCTCTCTCTTCTCTTTCAATAATACTCTTACTTCTTCATCCCACCACTCACTACCCTTTCTAATCAACCCACCTCCCACTCTTCTCATGCCACAAGCATCTTTTGCGCAATCTATCACTGATTCCCTAAATACATCCCATTCCTCCCCCACTCCCCATACTTCCATTGTTCTCACCTTTTTCCATTCTGTACTCAGTCTCTCCTGGTACTTCCTCACACAAGTCTCCTTCCCAAGCTCACTTACTCTCACCACCCTCTTCACCCCAACATTCACTCTTCTTTTCTGAAAACCCATACAAATCTTCACCTTAGCCTCCACAAGATAACGATCAGACATCCCTCCAGGTGCACCTCTCAGCACATTAACATCCAAAAGTCTCTCTTTCGCGCGCCTGTCAATTAACACGTAATCCAATAACGCTCTCTGGCCATCTCTCCTACTTACATAAGTATACTTATGTATATCTCGCTTTTTAAACCAGGTATTCCCAATCATCAGTCCTTTTCAGCACATAAATCTACAAGCTCTTCACCATTTCCATTTACAACACTGAACACCCCATGTATACCAATTATTCCCTCAACTGCCACATTACTCACCTTTGCATTCAAATCACCCATCACTATAACCCGGTCTCGTGCATCAAAACCACTAACACACTCATTCAGCTGCTCCCAAAACACTTGCCTCTCATGATCTTTCTTCTCATGCCCAGGTGCATATGCACCAATAATCACCCATCTCTCTCCATCAACTTTCAGTTTTACCCATATTAATCGAGAATTTACTTTCTTACACTCTATCACATACTCCCACAACTCCTGTTTCAGGAGTACTGCTACTCCTTCCCTTGCTCTTGTCCTCTCACTAACCCCTGACTTTACTCCTTAGACATTCCCAAACCACTCTTCCTCTTTACCCTTGAGCTTCGTTTCACTCAGAGCCAAAACATCCAGGTTCCTTTCCTCAAACATACTACCTATCTCTCCTTTTTTCACATCTTGGTTACATCCACACACATTTAGGCACCCCAATCTGAGCCTTCGAGGAGGATGAGCACTCCCCGCGTGACTCCTTCTGTTTCCCATTTTAGAAAGTTAAAAAAAGATACAAGGAGGGGAGGTGGATCAAAATGTTACCTCTTTTCTCTGGGTATGATGATGGGTCAATATGTTACCTCCTCATTCTGGGTATAGTGGTGGGTCAATATGTTACTCTCTCACTCTGGATATGATGGTGGGTTACTATTTTACCTCCTCACTCTGGGTATAATGGTGCGTCAGTATGTTACCTCCTCACTCTGGGTATGATGGCGGGTCAATATGTTGCCTCCGCACTCCGGGGATGATGATGGTCAATATGTTGCAGCTTCACACTGGGTATGATGGGTCAGTATGTTCCCCCTCACTTTTGGTATGACTGTGGGTCAATATGTTCCGTCCTCACTCTGGATACGATGGTGAGTAAGTATGTTCCCCTCACTCTGGGTATGATGGTGGATCAATGTTATCTCCTCACTCTGGGTATGATGGTGGGACAATATGTTACCTCCTCACTCTGGGTATGATGGTGGGTCAACAGGCTACCTCCTCACTCTGGGTATGATGTTGGGTCAGTATGTCCCCTCAATCAGAGTTTGTTGGTGAATCAATGTTACCTCCTCGCTCTGGGTTTCATGGTGGGTCAATATGTTACTTCCTAACTCTGGGTATGATGGTGGGTCATTATGATACCTCATTACTCTGGGTATGATGGGTTAGTATGTTCCCCCTCATTCTGGTTATGATGGTGGGTCATTATGTTCCCCCCTCACTCTTGATATGATTTTTGGTTCAGTATGTTCCCCCTCACTCTGGATATGATGGTAGGGTCAATATGTTACCTACTCACTCTTGGTATGATGGTGGGTCAATATGTTATCTCTTCACTCGGGGTATGACGTTGGGTCATTATTTTCCCCTCACTCTAAGTATACTAGCGCTTCAATATGTTACCTACTCACTCTGGGTATGATGGTGGGTCAATATGTTACCTCCTTCCTCAGGGTGTGATGGTGGATCAATATATTACCTCCACACTCTGGGTATGATGAGTCAACTCTGGGTATGATGTTTGGTCAATATGTTACCTCTTCACTGGGTGTGATGGTGGGTTAATATGTTCCATACTCACTCTGGGTATCATGGTGGGTTATATGTTACATCCTTACTCTGGGTATGATGGTGGGTCAATATGTTACCTCCTCACTCTTGGTATGATGATGGGTCAATGTGTTACCTCCTCACTGTGGATATGATGATGGGTTAATGTGTAACATCCTCACTCTGGGTTTGATGGTTTGTCAATATGTTACCTCCTCACTGTTTTCATGATGGTTGGTCCATGTGTCACCTTATCACTCTGGGTATGATTGTGGGTCCGTGTGTCACCTTATCACTCTGGGTATGATTGTGGGTCCGTGTGTCAACTTATCACTCTGGGTATGATTGTGGGTCAACATGTTACTTCCTCACTCTGGGTATGATGGTGGGTTAAAATGTGGCACCTTCACTTTAGGTATGATTGTGGGTCAATATGTTACCTCTTCACTCTAGGTATGATGTTGGGTCAATATGATGGTGGGTCAACATATTACCTTCTGACTCTGGGTATGATGGTTGGTCAGTGTGTTACCTCCTCACTCTGGGTATAATGGTGGGTCAGTATATTACCTCCTCACTCTGGGTATGATGGTGGTTCAATATTTTACCTCCTCACTCTGGGTATGATGATGGGTCATTATGTTACCTCCTCACTCTGGGTATGATTGTAGGTCAATATGTTACTTCTTCATTTGGGTATGATGGTGGGTCAATATGTTACCTTCTCACTCTTTGTATGATGTTGGGTCAATATGTTACCTTCTCACTCTTTGTATGATGGTGGGTCAGCATGATACCTCTTCACTCTGGGTATGATGGTGGGTCAATATTTTACCTCCTCACTCTGGGTATGATGATGGGTCAATATGTTACCTAATCACTCTGGGTATGATGGTGGGTCAATATGTTACTTCCTCACTCTGGGTATGATGGTGGGTTAAAATGTGGCATCTTCACTTTGGGTATGATGGTGGGTCAATATGTTACCTCTTCACTCTAGGTATGATGTTGGGCCAATATGTTACTTCCTCACTCTAGGTATAATGGTGGGTCAAAATGTTACCTCCTCATTCTGGGTATGATGGTGGGTCAATATTTTACTTCCTCACTCTTGGTATGATGGTGGGTCATTATGTTACCTAATCACCCTAGGTATGATAGTGGGTTTTTATGTTACCTCCTCACTGTGCGTATGATGGTGGGTCAGTATGTTTCTTCCTCTCTCTCGGTATGATAGTGGGTCAATATATTACTTCATCACTCTGGGTATGTTGGTGGGCAAGTATGTTACTTCCTCACTCTGGTTATGATGGTATGTCAATTTGTTACCTCCTCGCTCTAGGTATGATGGTGAATCAATATGTTACTTCCTCGCCCTGGGTATGATGGTGGGTCAATAGATTACCTCCTCACTCTGGGTATGATGTTGGATCAGTACATTCCCCCCACTCTGGGTATGATGGTGGGTCATTCTGTTATCTCCTCACTCTGGGTATGATGGGTCAGTATGTTCCCCCTCAGTCTTGGTAAGGACGGTTGGTCAGTATGCTACCCCCTCACTCTGGGTATGATGATGAGTCAGTATGTTCCCCCTCACTCTGGGTATGATGGTGTGTAAATATGTTACCTCTTCACTCTGGATATGATGGTGGGACAATATGTTATTTCCTCACTCTGGGTATGATGGTGCGTCAGTATGTTACCTCCTCACTCTGGGTATGATGGTGGGTCAATATATTACCTCCGCACTCCGGGAATGATGATGGGTCAATATGTAGTGGCCTCACTCTGGGTATGATGGTGAGTTCAGTATTTTACCTAATCACTCTGGGTATGATGGTGGGTCAATATGTTACCTTCTCAATCTGGGTATGATGGTGGGTCAGTAGTTACCTAATCACTTTGGGTTTGATGGTGGGTCAATATATTACCTCCTCACTCTGGGTATGATGATGGGTCAATATGTTACCTAATTCATCTGGGTATGATGGTGTGTCAGTATGTTACCTTCTCACTCTGGGTATGATGGTGGATCAAAATGTTACCTCTTCTCTCTTTGTATGATGATGGGTCAATATGTTACCTCCTCATTCTGGGATGATGGTGGGTCAATATTTTACTCCATCACTCTGGACATGATGGTGTGTCACTATGTTACCTCCTCACTCTGGGTATAATGGTGCGTCAATATGTTACCTCCTCACTCTGGGTATGATGGCGGGTTACCAATATGTTACCTCCGCACTCCGGGGAAGATGGGGGGGTCAATATGTTGCAGCCTCACGCTGGGTATGATGGGTCAGTATGTTCCCCCTCACTCTTGGTATGACTGTGGGTCAATATTTTCCGCCCTCCCTCTGGGTATGATGGTGAGTCAGTATGTTCCCCTAACTCTGGGTATGATGGTGGATCAATATGTTATCTCCTCACTCTGGGTATGATGGTGGGACAATATGTTACCTCCTCACTCCAGGTATGATGGTGGGTCAATATGTTACATCCGCACTCCGGGGATGATGGTGGGTCGATATGTTTCAGCCTCACTCTGGGTATGATGGTGCGGTCGTTATGTTAACTAATCACTCTGGGTATGATGGTTTGGTCAATATGTTACCTCCTCAATCTCGATATGATGGTGGGTCAATTTGTTACCTAATCACTCTGGGTATGATGGTGGATCAATATGTTACCTCCTCACTCTGGGTATGATGATGGGTCAATATGTTACCTAATTCATCTGGGTATGATGGTTGGTCAATATGTTACCTTCTCACTTTGGGTATGATGGTGGGTCAGTATGTTACTTCTTCACTCTGGGTATGATGGTGGGTCAATATGTTACTTCCTCACTATGGGTATGATGGTGGGTCAACATGTTACCTCCTCACTTTGGGTATGATGTTGAGTCAGCATATTTCCCTCACTCTGAGTTTGTTGGCGGGTCAATGTTACCTCCTCACTCTGTGTATGATGGAGGGTCAATATGTTACTTCCTCACTCTGGGTATGATGGTAGGTCAGTATGTTACCTCCTCACTCTGGGTATGATGGTATGTCAATATGTTACTTCCTCATTCTGGGTATGATGGTGGGTCAATATATTACCTCCTCCCTCAGGGTGTGATGGTGGGTCAATATGTTACTTCTTCACTCTGGGTATGATGGTGGGTCAATGTTACCTCCTCACTCTGGGTATGATGGTGGGTCAATTTGTTACCTAATCACTCTGGGTATGATGGTGGATCAATATGTTACCTCCTCACTCTGGGTATGATAGTGGGTCAATATGTTACCTCCTTACTCTTGGTATGATGGTAGGTCAATGTGTTACCTTCTCACTCTGAGTATGATGGTGGGTCAATATGTTATTTTCTCACTCTGGGTATGATGATGGGTCAATATGTTACCTCCTCGTACTGAAGTATATCCTGCAACAGGTTGGGTATGAAGATGTGGCTGGATGTTATGATGTGAGGACACATTTGAGGTAAGAACATCATTATCATCATCGTCACTGTCATCATCACTATCAACATCACTATCATCACTATTATCACCACTATCAACATCACTATCAACATCAATATCTTCATCACTACCAACATTACTATCAACATCAATATCTTCATCACCACCAACATTACTATCAACATCACTATCAACATCAATATCTTCATCACTACCAACATTACTATCAACATCAATATCTTCATCACCACCAACATTACTATCAACATCACTATCATCATCACTATCAACATCAATATCTTCGTCACTACCAACATCACTATCAACATCAATATCTTCATCACTACCAACATTACTATTAACATCACTATCATCATCACTACCAACATCACTATCATCATCACTACCAACATTACTATCATCATCACTACCAACATTACTATCATCATCACTATCAACATGACTATCAACATTAGATATGCAAGACAAAGGAAGACAGATAAAGAAGGAATTGGTCCATTACGAAACCATGATGACACACTAACTGTTGACGACAAGGAAATGGCTACCATACTAAATTGTTCTTGTAACACCGTATTGACCATTGTAGAAACATCTCGAATACCACAACCAATAAAAATGTTACAAGGATCTGATGTAGAAGAGTTGAATGTTAGAGAAATAAAGAGTTGTGAAGTACTTAATTACCTGGACCAATGAAATCATAACAGATCCGACGACGCAGATAACTTAGCTCCAAGATTTATGAAGGAGGTCAGGAGACAGCTAATATAACCCATAACAAAACTATTCCACAAATCTGTATCGTATGGTCAGGTGCCAACTGACTGGAAACTAGCAAATGTTAATCCTATATATAAAAAAGGAGACAAAAAGTGTGTCTTGAACTACCACCTAATTAGCCTTACGTCAGTGTTAGGTCAAATGATGGAAAAGTAATACGAGATCAAATTGTCACGGATTTAGAAGATCACAACATTATACCAGACACTCAACAAGGTTTCCAATATAGAGGATCATGTCTGATCAATTGGATGGAATTGTTTAATGTTATTTATCAGAACTGGGACGAAAAATTACCGTCTGATGTCGTATATTTAGATTTCCAAAATGTTTTGATCAAGTTCCTCACAAGAGACTTTTACATGAAGTCAAAGCACAGGGAATGGATGAAGAAGTGTGTACATGGATCAGAGACTGGCTTACTGGAGGAAAACCTCACATTGGCTACACGTAACGAGTGGTGTGCCACAGGGATCGGTCCCAGCACCAATGCTTTTCATAATATATATTAATGACCCAGAACTCGGTCTCATATCTAAGATCAAAACAATTTGTTGACGATACTAAACTAGGAGGATGAGCTGTAAACAAGCAGGACTGAGAAATGGTTCCAAGAAATCTGAACTTACTAGGAGGACGGTCAGACACATGGCAAATGAAGTTTAATGTAAACAAGTGTAAAGTTATGCACTTTGAAGATAACAACAATATACATTACGACTACAAACTATTTGGAAACTCTCTAACTAAAGTAAATGAAGAAAATGACCTTGGAATTGTCAGTAACAACAATTTGAAATACAGTAAACAGTGTCAAGCAAACAAGTAAAAAAGGTAAACAAATGTTAGGTTTCATAGACAGGAACACAAGACAACACAAACTATTCTCACACTTTATAATTCTCTAGTAAGACCACACCTTGAATATGCTCTCCAGTTTTGGTCCACAAACTATAAAATAGACCAGGACAAATTAGAACAAGTACAAAGACGAGCGACAAAATCTGGCATACGAAGAAGAAAGGCTAAAATGATTGAATCTCTTCTCTCTTAAAAAAAAAAACGTAGACTTCTGGGTGATTTAATCCAAGTTCCATAAAGTAAACCAGGAACATCTTGACGAAATACAAGAAAATACAGTTACCAGGACAAATGGAATATCAAGTAAACCAGGAACATCTTGACGAAATACAAGAAAATACAGTTACCAGGACAAATGGAATATAAAGTAAACCAGGAACATCTTGACGAAATACAAGAAAATACAGTTACCAGGACAAATGGAATATAAAGTAAACCAGGAACATCTTGACGAAATACAAGAAAATACAGTTACCAGGACAAATGGAATATAACTGCAAGCTACAAGATGCAGTACGGACGTGGGGGGGGGACAGCTTCGTTTCCTGTAGGTGTGTTGAACACTGGAATAAGTTACCGTCAGACGTGGTGAAGGTTAAGACTAGTAATACCTTCAAAAGTCGTTTAAACAAATACTTTATATATTCAGGTTGACTTTGAGAAAAACGCCAGAAATAAACTGTATAAACGACAGCGGTAACGGGGACACTAGAAGGCTATGTGCAGCAGCGGGGACTTGGTGATGGCTTAGAAAACTACTGAGTGGAATAACATTTTCTTGTCAAATCAAACTTCATTTTTTTACCAGACAACCCAAACGTGGCCCACTCAGGCCTCCTGTTGTCTGTCTTTCTCATGTAAACTTATGTAAACATCACTGTCAACAACAGCAACAACAATAATAAAAGTATCATCACTACCAACATCAACAACCATCTCCATGCGATTCTTGAAGAGAAACTATTTTCAAGTTACACATGTCCACATACCACCCTGCCACCCATGTCCACATACCACCCTGCCACCCATGTCCACATACCACCCTGCCACCCATGTCCACATACCACCCTGCCACCCATGTCCACATACCACCCTGCCACCCATGCACACATACCATCCTACCATCCATGTACATATACTACCATCCTACCACCCATGTCCACATACCATCCTGCCTCCCCTGTACATATACCATCCTGCCACCCATGTACATAAACCATCCAACCACCCATGTACATATACCATCCTACCACCCATGTCCACATACCATCCTGCCTCCCCTGTACATATACCATCCTGCCACCCATGTACATATACCATCCTACCACCCATGTACATATACCATCCTGCCACTCATGTCCACATACCATCCTGCCACCCATGTACACGTACCATCCTACCACCCATGTACATATACCATCCTACCACCCATGTACATATACCATCCTGCCTCCCCTGTACATATACCATCCTGCCACCCATGTACACATACCATCCTGCCACCCATGTACACATACCACCCTGCCACCCATGTACTTTGCCACCCATGTATACATAACATCCTGCCACCCATGTACACATACCACCCTGCCACCCATGTACTCTGCCACCCATGTATACATAACATCCTGCCACCCATGTACACATACCATCCTGCCACCCATGTACACATACCATCCTGCCACCCATGTACACGTACCATCCTGCCACCCATGTACACGTACCATCCTGCCACCCATGTACACATACCATCCTGCCACCCATGTATACATACCATCCTGCCACCCATGTACACATACCATCCAGCCACCCATGTACACGTACCATCCTGCCACCCATGTGCACATATCATCCTGCCACCCATGTATACATACCATCCTGCCACTCATGTATACATACCATCCTGCCACCCATGTACACACACCATCCTGCCACCCATGTACACATACCATCCTGCCACCCATGTACACATACCATCCTGCCACCCATGTACACATACCATCCTGCCACCCATGTACTCTGCCACCCATGTATACATAACATCCTGCCACCCATGTACACATACCATCCTGCCACCCATGTACACATACCATCCTGCCACCCATGTACACGTACCATCCTGCCACCCATGTACACATACCATCCTGCCACCCATGTATACATACCATCCTGCCACCCATGTACACGTACCATCCTGCCACCCATGTACACATATCATCCTGCCACCCATGTATACATACCATCCTGCCACTCATGTATACATACCATCCTGCCACCCATGTACACATACCATCCTGCCACCCATGTACACATACCATCCTGCCACCCATGTACACATACCATCCTGCAACCCATGTACACCTACCATCCTGCCACCCATGTACACGTACCATCCCTGCCACTCATGTATACATACCATCCTGCCACCCATGTACACATACCACCCTGCCATCCATGTACACATACCACCCTGCCACCCATGTACACGTACCATCCTGCCACCCATGTACACGTACCATCCTGCCACCCATGCACACGTACCATCCTGCCACCCATGTATACATACCATCCTGCCACCCATGTACACATACCACCCTGCCACTCATGTACACGTACCATCCTGCTACCCATGTACACATACCATCCTGCCACCCATGTACACATACCATCCTGCCACCCATGTACACATACCATCCTGCCACCCATGTACACATACCATCCTGCCACCAATGTACACATACCATCCTGCCACCCATGTACACATACCATCCTGCCACCCATGTACACATACCATCCTGCCACCCATGTACACATACCATCCTGCCACCCATGTACACATACCACCCTGCCACCCATGTACACATACCATCCTGCCACCCATGTACATATACCATCCTGCCACCCATGTACACATACCATCCTGCCACCCATATACACAAACGATCCTGCCACCCATGTACACATACCATCCTGCCACCCATGTACACATACCATCCTGCCACCCATGTACACATACCATCCTGCCACCCATGTGCACATACCATCCTGCCACCCATATACATATACCATCCTGCCACCCATGTCCACATACCATCCTGCCACCCATGTCCACATACCATCCTGCTACCTATGTACAAATACCATCCTGCCACCCATGTACACATACCATCCTGCCACCCATGTCCACATACCATCCTGCCACCTATGTACACATACCACCCTGCCACCCATGTACACATACCATCCTGCCACCCATGTACACATACCATCCTGCCGCCCATATACACATACCATCCTGCCACCCATGTACACATACGATCCTGCCACCCATGTACACATACCATCCTGCCACCCATGTACACATACCATCCTGCCACCCATGTACATATACCATCCTGCCACCCATGTCCACATACCATTCGGCCACCCATGTACACATACCATCCTGCCACCCATGTACACATACCATCCTGCCATCCATGTACACATACCATCTTGTCACTTATGTATACATACCATCCTGCCACCCATGTACACATACCGTTCTGCCACCCATGTCCACACACCATCCTGCCACCCATGTACACATACCATCCTGCCACCCATGTACACATACCATCCTGCCACCCATGTACACATACCGTCCTGCCACCCATGTGCACATACCATCCTGCCACCCATGTGCACATACCATCCTGCCACCCATGCATACATACCATCCTGCCACCCATGTACATATACCATCCTGTCACCCATGTACACATACCATCCTGCCACCAATGTATACATACCATCCAGCCACCCATGTACACATACCATCCTGCCACCCATGTACACATACCATCCTGCCACCAATGTATACATAACATCCTGCCACCCATGTACACATATCATCCTGCCACCCATGTACACATACCATCCTGCCACCCATGTACACATACCATCCTGCCACCCATGTACACATACCATCCTGCCACCCATGTACAAACCATCCTGCCACCCATGTACACACCATCCTGCCACCCATGTACATATACCATCCTGCCAGTGCATGGGAAGGGGGCCCTGTGCACCCTTTGTGGTGGGTGGGGTAGTGTGCGGGTGAGGTGGGGGGGGGGGGCGCTCAGTGCACCCCTGGTGGTAACTCGGGTAGTGTGCGGGTGAAGGGGCTCTGAGCACCCCAGAGGTTACTGGGGTAATGTGGGCGGAGGGGAGGGGAGGTCTGTGCACCACTGGTGGTGACTAGGGTTGTGTGCGGGGATTGTGGCTCTGTGCACTGATGCTGGTGGCTGGGCTAGTGTGGGTTGGTGGGGGGGTGTTTACGCACCCCTGGTGGTGAATGGGGTAGTGTGCAGGGCGAGGGTGGCTCTGTGCACCCTTAGTAGTGAGTGGGGTAGTGTGTGGGGGAAGGGTTGTCTGTGAACCCTTGGTGGTGACTGAGGAAGTGTGGGGGGGGGGGGGGGTTCTGTGCCCTACTGGTGGTGACTGGGGTAGTGTGCGTGGAAGAGGCTCTGTGCACCCTTGGTTGTAACTGGGGAAGTTTGCGGGGGAGAGGGCTCTGCACCCCTAGTGGTGACTGAGGTAGTGTGCGGGGAGGGGGTTCTCTATACCCCTGATGGTGACTGGGCTAGTGTGCGGGGTGGGGGGCTCTGCGTACCTCTGGTGGTGGCTGGGGAAGTGTACGGAGGGAGGGATCTGTGACCCTTGATGGTGACTGGGTTAGTGTGTGGGGGGGGAGGGGTCTGTGCTTTACTGGTGGTGACTGGGGCAGTGTGTGCTGGGAGGGGGCTCTGTGCACCCCTGGTGGTGGCTGGGGTAATGTGTGTTGGGTGGGAGGGGGCTCTGTGCACCCCTGGTGGTGGCTGGGGTAATGTGTGTTGGGTGGGAGGGGGCTCTGTGCACCCCTGGTGGTGGCTGGGGTAATGTGTGTTGGGTGGGAGGGGGCTCTGTGCACCCCTGGTGGTGGCTGGGTTAATGTGGGGGGGGAGGGGACTCTCTCCACCCCTGGTGGTGACTGGAGTAGTGTCGGGTGAGGGGGCTCTGTGGTCCTCTGGTGGTGACTAGGGTTGTGTGGGGGGTGAGGAAGGCTCTGTGCACCCCTGGTGGTGACTGGGGTTGCGTGTGGGGTTAGGGGGGGCTCTGTGCACCCCTGGTGGTGACTGGGGTAGCGTATGGGGTTAGGGGGCTCTGTGCACCCCTGTTGGTGGCTGAGTTAGTGTGCTAGGGGAGGGTGGTGACTGGGGCAGTGGTCGGGGGAGGGGGGGATCTGTGCACCCATGTTGGTGACTGGGGTAGTTTGCTGGGGAAGGGGGGGGCCTCTTTACACCCCCTAGTGGTGACTGGAGTAGTGTTCGGGGGTAGGGAGTCTCTGTGCACCCCAGGTGTTGCAAGGCGTAGTGTGGGGGGAGGGGGCTCTGTGCACCCCTCGTCGAGACTGGGGTTGTGAGCTGGGGAGGGGGTTTAATGCACCCTTAGTGATGACTGGGTAGTATGCCAAGGGAGGGGAGCTCTGTGAACCCCTGGTGGTGACTGGGAAAGTGTACGGGGGAGGGGGTTGTGTGCACCCTGGTGGTGACTGGGGTAATGTGCGGGGGAGGGGAGCTATGTGCACTCCTGATGGTGACTGGGGTAGTCTGCGTGAAAGGGGGGGGGGGGGTCGTATGCACACTTAGTGGTGGCTGGGGTAGTGTGCGGGGGACGGGGGCCTCTGTGCACCCCTGATGGTGACTGGGGTAATGTACGGAGGGGAGGGGCTCTGTGCACCCCTGATGGTGACTGGGGAAGTACACGGGGGAGGGGGATGTGTACACGCACTTCTGGTGGTGACTGGACTATTGTGCTGGGTAGTGACTCTGTGCATCCCTGATGGTGACTGGAGTAGTGTGTAGGGGAAGGGGGCCCCGTGCACCCCTATTGGTTGCCAGGGTAGTGTACGAGGGAGGGGGATCTGTGCACCCCTAGTGCTGGCCAGGATAGTGTGAAGGGGGAGGGAGGCTCCGCGTACCATACCTGGTGGTGACGGGTAGTGTGGGGAGCGGGGGTGACGGGTAGTGTGGGGAGGGGTGGTGACGGGTAGTGTGGGGAGGGGGTGGTGACGGGTAGTGTGGGGAGGGGGTGGTGATGGGTAGTGTGGGGAGGGGTGGTGATAGGTAGTGTGGGGAGGGGGGGTGATGGGTAGTGTGGGGAGGGGGTGGTGATGGGTAGTGTGGGGAGGGGTGGTGACGGGTAGTGTGGGGAGGGGGGGTGACGGGTAGTGTGGGGAGGGGTGGTGACGGGTAGTGTGGGGAGGGGGGGTGACGGGTAGTGTGGGGAGGGGTGGTGATGGGTAGTGTGGGGAGGGGGGGCGCTTTGTGTACCACACCTGGTGGTGATGGGTAGTGTGGGGAGGGGGGGGGGGCTCTGTGTACCCCTCGTTGTGATCGGGTTAGTGTGCTGGAGAAGGGGATTGCGTGAATCCCTGGTGGTGACTGGCGTAGTGTGCGGGGGATTGGGGCTCTCTCTGTCCCTCATGGTGACTGGGGTAGTGTGCGGGGGAAGTGGGGCCCTGTGCACCCTTGGTTGTGGCTGAGGTAGTGTGCGGGGGAGAGAGGCTCTGTAAACCCTTGATGGTGACTTGGGTACTGTTCGGGGACAGGGAGGTCCGTGCACGCTTTTTGGTGACTGGGGTAGTGTGGGAGAGGGGGTCTCTGTGCACCCCTGCTGGTGACTGTGGTAGTGTGCAGGTGGAGGAGGTCTTCTGTGCACCACTGGTGGTGGCCAGCAGGGACTTGGGGATGAGGGAGGGGGGATCTGTGCTCCTCTGGTGGTGAATGGGGTAGTTTGCGGAGGGAGGAAGGTTCTATGCATCACTGTTGGTGATTTGGGTAGAATGTCGTCGTTGGGCGTTCTGTGCACCCTTTATAGTGATTGGGGTAGCGTGAGGGGGCTCTGTGCACCCTTGTTGGTGACTGGGAAAGTGTACTGGGGGAGGAGTCTGTGCACCCCTGATGGTGACTGGGTTAGTGTGTTGGGGAAGGGGGGGTTTATACACCCCTGGTGGTGACTGGCGTAGTATGCGGGGGGGGGGAGGCTCCTTGCACCCCTAGTGGTGACTGGGCTAGTGTGTGGGGGGGGAGGGGCTCTCTGCACCCCTGATGGTGAATGGGGTAACGTGCACGGGAAGCGGGGCCATGTGCACCCTTGGTTGTGGCTTGGGTAGTGTGAGGGGGAGGGGGCTCTGTATACCGCTGGTAGTGACTGGGCTCGTGTGCAGCTGGAGGGGGTACTCTGTGCACTGCTGGTGATGGCTGGGGTAGCAAGCAAGGGCTGGGGTTGGGGTGTGTGCACACATGGTGGTGACTGAGGAAGTGTGAGAAGAAAGGGAAATCCTGTGCACCCCTGCTGGTGACTGGGGTAGTGTGCGTGAGGAGGGGGGGGGGACTCTGTGCATCCTTGATGGTGACTTGGGTACTGTTCGGGGGCAGGGGGTTCTGTGCACCCTTATTGGTGACAGGGGTAGTGTGGGGTAAGGGGGCTCTGTGCACCCCCGCTGGTGACTGTGGTAGTGTGCGGGGAAAGGGGCTCTGTGCACCCTTGATGGTGACTTGGGTACTGTTCGGGGTCAGGGGGCTCTGTGCATGCTTGTTGGTGACTGGGGTAGTGTGAGGGAGGAGGGGGGGGGCTTTGTGCACCCCTGCTGATGATTGGGATAGTGTGCGGGGGAATGGGCTCTCTGTACCCCTGGTGGTGACTGGGGAAGTGTACGGAGTGGAGGGGGTTCTGTGCACCCACGGTAGTAACTCGGGTAGTGTACGGGGAGGTGGTTCTGTGCACCCTTAGTGGTGACTGGGTTAGTGTGTTAGGGACGGGGGGGGGGGCTCTGTGCACCCCCTCTGGTTACTTGGGTAGTGTGCTTGGGAAGGGTGGTGACTGGGCTAGTGTTCGGGGAAGGGGCTCTGTGCACCCCTGGTGGTGACTGGGGTAGTTTGCGGGGGGGGGGGGGAATCATGCACCCCTGGTGGTGAGTGGGGTAGTGTGTTGGGGTAGGGGGTTCTGTGCACCCCTAATAATAACAAGGGTAGGGTGCTGGGGGATGGGGGCTCCTTGCACCCCTGATGGTGACTGGGGTAGTGTGTTGGGGTAGGGGGTTCTGTGCACCCATAGTAATAACAAGGGTAGTGTGCTGGGAGAGAGGGGGGGGGGCTCTGTACATCCTTGGTGGTGGCTGGAGTAGTGAGCTGGGGAGGAGATTTATGCACCCCTGGTGGTGACTGGCGTAGTATGCGAGGGGAGGGGGGGGGGCTTCTTGCACCCCTGGTGGTGACTGGGGAAGTTTACAGGGGAAGGGGGGCTCTACACACCTGATGGTGAATGGAGTAATGTGTGGGGGAAGGTTGGCCCTGTGCACACTTGGTTGTGCTGGGGTAGTGTGCGGGGAAGTGGCTCTATGCACCCCTGGTGGTGACTGGGGTGGTGTGTGTTGGGGGAAAGGGGACCATGTGTACCCATACTGGTGACTGAGGTAGTGTGTTGAGGGAGGGGGCTCTGTGCACCCCTGGTGGTGACTGGGGTAGTGTGTTGAGGGAGGGGGCTCTGTGCACCCCTGGTGGTGACTGAGGTAGTGTGTTGAGGGAGGGGGCTCTGTGCACCCCTGGTGGTGACTGGGGTAGTGTGTTGAGGGAGGGGGCTCTGTGCACCCCTGGTGGCGGCTGGGGTAGTGTGTTGAGGGAGGGGGCTCTGTGCACCCCTGGTGGTGACTGGGGTAGTGTGTTGAGGGAGGGGGCTCTGTGCACCCCTGGTGGTGACTGAGGTAGTGTGTTGAGGGAGGGGGCTCTGTGCACCCCTGGTGGTGACTGGGGTAGTGTGTTGAGGGAGGGGGCTCTGTGCACCCCTGGTGGTGACTGGGGTAGTGTGTTGAGGGAGGGGGCTCTGTGCACCCCTGGTGGCGGCTGGGGTAGTGTGTTGAGGGAGGGGGCTCTGTGCAACCTTGGTGGTGACTTGAGTAGTTTGCAGGAGGAGGGGCTCTGTGCACCTCTGTTGGTGATTAGAGTAGTGTGCTGGAGATGGGGGGGGGGGGGCTCTGTTCATCCCTGCTCGTAGTGTGCTCGAGGAAGGTGGTGACTGGAATAGTGTGCGGAGGGAGAGGCTCTGTGTACCCCTGGTGGTGACTGGTGTAGTGGGGGGGGGGGAGCCCTTTGCACCCCTCGTGGTGACTGGGTTAGTGTGCTGGGGAGAGGATTTTATTCACCCATGATGGTGACTGGGGTAGTATGCGGGGGAGGGTGGCTCTGGTCACCCCTGGTGACGACTTGAGTAGTTTGCGGGGGAAGGGGGGCTTTGTGCACCCTTGGTTGTGACTGATGTAGTGTGGGGGGAGGGGGACACCGTGCACCCCTGGGAGTGACTGGGGTAGTGTGCTGGGGGACGGAGGTTCTACTCACCCTTAGTGGTGACTGGGGTAGTGTGCTGGGGGACGGAGGTTCTACTCACCCTTAGTGGTGACTGGGGTAGTGTGCTGGGGGACGGAGGTTCTACTCACCCTTAGTGGTGACTGGGGTAGTGTGCTGGGGGACGGAGGTTCTACTCACCCTTAGTGGTGACTGGGGTAGTGTGCTGGGGGACGGAGGTTCTACTCACCCTTAGTGGTGACTGGGGTAGTGTGCTGGGGGACGGAGGTTCTACTTACCCTTAGTGGTGACTGGGGTAGTGTGCTGGGGGACGGAGGTTCTACTCACCCTTAGTGGTGACTGGGGTAGTGTGCTGGGGGACGGAGGTTCTATTCATCCTCAGTGGTGACTGGGGTAGTGTGCTGGGGGATGGAGGTTCTATTCACCCTTAGTGGTGACTGGGGTAGTGTGCTGGGGGACGGAGGTTCTGTTCACCCTTAGTGGTGACTAGGGTAGTGTGCTGGGGGACGGAGGTTCTACTCACCCTTAGTGGTGACTGGGGTAGTGTTCTGGGGGACGGAGGTTCTACTTACCCTTAGTGGTGACTGGGGTAGTGTGCTGGGGGATGGAGGTTCTATTCACCCTTAGTGGTGACTGGGGTAGTGTGCTGGGGGACGGAGGTTCTGTTCACCCTTAGTGGTGACTAGGGTAGTGTGCTGGGGGACGGAGGTTCTACTCACCCTTAGTGGTGACTGGGGTAGTGTGCTGGGGACGGAGGTTCTATTCAACCTTAGTGGTGACTGGGATAGTGTGCTGGGGGATGGAGGTTCTGTTCACCCTTACTGGTGACTGGGGTAGTATGCTGTGGCTGGGGGGCTCTGTGCACCCTTGAAGGTGACAAGGGTAGTATGTGTGGGGAAGGGGGACCCTGTGCAACCCTGCTGGTGAATGGGGTAGTGTGCAGATGAGGGCGCTGTGTGTACCCCTGGTGACGACTGGGGTAGTTTGCGAGGGGAGAAGTGGCTCTGTGCACCCCTGGTGACGACTGGGGTAGTTTGCGAGGGGAGAAGTGGCTCTGTGCACCCCTGGTGACGACTGGGGTAGTTTGCGAGGGGAGAAGTGGCTCTGTGCACCCCTGGTGACGACTGGGGTAGTTTGCGAGGGGAGAAGTGGCTCTGTGCACCCCTGGTGACGACTGGGGTAGTTTGCGAGGGGAGAAGTGGCTCTGTGCACCCCTGGTGACGACTGGGGTAGTTTGCGAGGGGAGAAGTGGCTCTGTGCACCCCTGGTGACGACTGGGGTAGTTTGCGAGGGAAGAAGTGGCTCTGTGCACCCCTGGTGACGATGGTGATACTGTAAACGAGGAGGGAGACTCTTTGCACCCCTGGTGGTGACTGGCGTATTGTGCGAGGGGAGGGGAGGCTCTGTGCACCTGGTGGTGGCTCGGGTAATGTGGGGGGGGGGGAGCTCTCTGCACCCCTGGTGGTGACTGGGATAGTGTGGGGGAGGGAGCTCTGTGCGTCCCCGGTGGTGACTGGGGTAGTATGCGGGGAATGGAGTCTTGTGCACCTCTTTTGGCGACTGGGGTAGTGTGTGGGGAGGGGTGTTATGGGCACCCTTGATGGTGACTAGGATAGTGTGTGGGGGAAAGGGGGACTTTGTGCACCCCTGGTGGTGATTGGGGTAGTTTGTGGGGAGAAGGAGGGGGGGGCCTCTGTGTACTCCTGGTGGTGATTGGGGTAGTTTGTGGGGAGAAGGAGGGGGGGGGGCCTCTGTGCACTCCTGGTGGTGATTGGGGTAGTTTGTGGGGAGAAGGAGGGGGGGGGCCTCTGTGCACTCCTGGTGGTGATTGGGGTAGTTTGTGAGGAGAAGGAGGGGGGGGGCCTCTGTGCACTCCTGGTGGTGATTGGGGTAGTTTGTGGGGAGAAGGAGGGGGGGCCTCTGTGCACTCCTGGTGGTGACTGGGGTAGTGTGCTGTGGGAGGGGGGGCTTTATGCACCCTTGTTTTGACTGGGATAGTGTGAGAGGGAGTGGAGCTCTTTGCACCCTTGCTGGTGACTGGGGCAGTGTGTGGGGGCGGGGGTTTCTGTGCACCTTGCTGGTGACTGGGGTAGTGTGTGGGGGCGGGGGTTTCTGTGCACCTTGCTGGTGACTGGGGTAGTGTGTGGGGGCGGGGGTTTCTGTGCACCTTGCTGGTGACTGGGGTAGTGTGTGGGGGCGGGGGTTTCTGTGCACCTTGCTGGTGACTGGGGTAGTGTGTGGGGGCGGGGGTTTCTGTGCACCTTGCTGGTGACTGGGGTAGTGTGTGGGGGCGGGGGTTTCTGTGCACCTTGCTGGTGACTGGGGTAGTGTGTGGGGCCGGGGGTTTCTGTGCACCATTGCTGGTGACTGGGGTAGTGTGTGGTGGCAGGGGTTTCTGTGCACCTTGCTGGTGACTGGGGTAGTGTGTGGGGGCGGGGGTTTCTGTGCACCTTGCTGGTGACTGGGGTAGTGTGTGGGGGCGGGGGTTTCTGTGCACCTTGCTGGTGACTGGGGTAGTGTGTGGGGGCGGGGGTTTCTGTGCACCTTGCTGGTGACTGGGGTAGTGTGTGGGGGCGGGGGTTTCTGTGCACCTTGCTGGTGACTGGGGTAGTGTGTGGGGGCGGGGGTTTCTGTGCACCTTGCTGCTGACTGGGTTAGTGTGTGGGGGCGGGGGTTTCTGTGCACCTTGCTGGTGACTGGGGTAGTGTGTGGGGGCGGGGGTTTCTGTGCACCTTTCTGGTGACTGGGGTAGTGTGTGGGGGCAGGGGTTTCTGTGCACCTTTCTGGTGACTGGGGTAGTGTGTGGGGGCGGGGGTTTCTGTGCACCTTGGTGGTGACTGGGGTAGTGTGTGGGGGCAGGGGTTTCTGTGCACCTTTCTGGTGACTGGGGTAGTGTGTGGGGGCGGGGGTTTCTGTGCACCATTGGTGGTGACTGGGGTAGTGTGTGGGGGCAGGGGTTTCTGTGCACCTTTCTGGTGACTGGGGTAGTGTGTGGGGGCGGGGGTTTCTGTGCACCATTGGTGGTGACTGGGTTAGTGTGTGGGGCCGGGGGTTTCTGTGCACCTTTCTGGTGACTGGGGTAGTGTGTGGGGGCGGGGGTTTCTGTGCACCTTTCTGGTGACTGGGGTAGTGTGTGGGGGCGGGGGTTTCTGTGCACCTTGCTGGTGACTGGGGTAGTGTGTGGGGGCGGGGGTTTCTGTGCACCTTTCTGGTGACTGGGGTAGTGTGTGGGGGCGGGGGTTTCTGTGCACCTTGCTGGTGACTGGGGTAGTGTGTGGGGGCGGGGGTTTCTGTGCACCTTTCTGGTGACTGGGGTAGTGTGTAGGGGCGGGGGTTTCTGTGCACCATTGGTGGTGACTGGGGTAGTATGGTCGTGCAAGCAGTTCTATGGTGGTGACTGGGGTTGTCCGGGGGAGGTGGACTCTGTGCATCCCTGGTGATTACTGGGGTTAAGTGCTCGGGCAGGGGACCTCTTTGCACCCCTGGTGGTTACTAGGAGAGTGTGGCGGGAACGTGGGTTCTGTGCACCCCTTGTGGTAACTGGGGTAGTGTGTAGGGGAGGAGGTTTCTGTGCACCATTGGTGGTGAGTGGGGTAGTGTGCGTGGGGAGGGGGGGGGGCTCTGTGCATCCCTGTTTGTGACTGGGTAGTTTGCTGGGGGAGGGGGCTCCGTGCACCCCTGGTGCTGACTGTTGTAGCGTGCACGGGGAGGACTCTGTACACCCCTGATGGTGACTGGGGTAGTGTGCGGGGGGAGGGAGGTTCTCTGCACCTTTGGTGGTGGCTGGGGTGCTCTGCGGGGGAAGGGGGCTCTGTGCACCCGTGGCTGTGACAGGTAGTGTGAGTGGAGGGGGCTCTGTGCCCCGCTGGTGGTGACTGGCTTATTATGTAGGGGGAGAGGGCTCTGTGCACTCCTGATGCTGACTGGGGTACTATGCGAGAGAAGGGTCCCGTGCACCCCTGGTGGTAACTGGGGTAGTGTGCGGGGGGAGGGGGGCACTGTGCTCCCCAGGTGGTGACTGGGGTAATGTGCAGGGGGAGGGGAGTCCTGTGCACCCCTTGTGGTGACTGGAATTGTGTGCGGTGGGAGGGGGGCTCTGTGGACCCATGTTAGTTACTGGGGTAGTATGCGGGTGGAGGGGGGGGAGGAAACTGTTCACCAGTGGTGGTGACTGGGGTAGTGTGCACGGGAAGGTGGGGTTCTGTGCACCCTTGGTGGTGACTGGGGTAGTATGCGGGGGAGGAGGGTTCTGTGCACCCATGGGGGTGATTGGGGTAGTGTATACGGGAAGGGGGGCTCTCTGTGCACCCCTGGTGGTGACTGGGGTAGTGTGCGGGGGAGAGGGGCTCTGTGTACCCCTGGTGGTGACTGGGGTAGTGTGCGAGAGGGGGGATGGGGGCTCTGTGCACCCCTGGTGGTGACTGGGGTAGCATGTGGGGGAGGAGGGTTCTGTGCACCCATGGGGGTGACTGGGGTAGTGTGCGGGGGAGAGGGGTTCTGTGCACCCCTGGTGGTGACTGGGGTAGTGTGCGGGGGAGAGGGGCTCTGTGCACCCCTGGTGGTGACTGGGGTAGTGTGCGGGGGAGAGGGGTTCTGTGCACCCCTGGTGGTGACTGGGGTAGTGTGCGGGGGAGAGGGGCTCTGTGCACCCCTGGTGGTGACTGGGGTAGTGTGCGGGGGAGAGGGGTTCTGTGCACCCCTGGTGGTGACTGGGGTATTGCGTGGGGGAGAGGGGTTCTGTGCACCCCTGGTGGTGACTGGGGTATTGCGCGGGAGAAGTGGAGTTATCTGCACCCCTGGTAGTGCCTCCGGTAATGTACTGTGGTGGTGGTGGTGGGGGAGGGGGGGAAGTCTGTGCACCCCTGGTGGTGACTTGGGTATTGTGCGAGGGGGAGGGAGCTAGTGCACCCCTGGTGGTGGCTGGGGTAGTATGCGCGGGGAGAAGTGCGTGCATCCCTGGTGGTGACTGGGGTTGCGTACTGTGGTGGGGGGTTCTGTGCACCCCTGTTGATGACCTGGGTAGTGTGTGCTGGGAAGGAGGAGTTCTGTGCACACCTGGTGGTGGCTGGGATAGTTTGTGGGGGGAGGGGGGGTTCTGTGCCCTCATGGTAGTGCCTGGGGTCGTGTGCGAGGGAAAGGGGGCTCTGTGCACCCCTGGTGGTGGCTGGGGTAGTGTGCGGGGGGAGGGGGGCTCTGTGCACCCCTAGGTGGTGGCTGGGGTAGTGTGCGGGGGGAGGGGGGCTCTGTGCACCCCTGGTGGTGGCTGGGGTAGTGTGCTGGGGGGAGGAGGGCTCTGTGCACCCCACCATGCAACTGTCAATAGTCTGTGAGCACGTGCCTGGAAGTGTGTGCGTGCGTTCGTGTGCATGAGTGGGCCGGGGTGAGTGTCATGGAGGCGGGGGCGGGGTGTGTGTGTGTGTGTGTGTGAGTGTGTGTAGCTCCCGGGGTGCGCATGTGTACAGCTCCCCTCTCCACACACACACACACACACACACACACACACACGCTCTTGTACGGCCTCTCATCTCCCCACACACCCTCCACCTACAGCAGGAGAGAGCCCCTTGCACCTGCTATTTCTGCTCCCGGATGAACCCGTGGGGGCCCCAACCTCCTCCCGGGGGCCCCAGAGAGAGAGAGAGAGAGAGAGAGAGAGAGAGAGAGAGAGAGAGACTCTGGGGGCCCCAGCCTCCTCCCCGGGGGCCCCAACACACACCCCAGAGTCGCCCTCAAATGTCGCACAAGACTGGTACCCAGTGAATGACGGTCAGTCATTCATTCAAATGTTTCCTGCTGATTCCCTCATTACCTGGGCTCTGGCGTAACCTCATGACTCATAGATCCATGCGAGATTTGTATGAGTAGCGCCCCGATCATGAGCAGGGGCCGTACATCTTCTTGGAGGAGGAATATGGAAAAAATTGGAGTGGTTTGTCAGACGGCAATGGCTCCCCGTCGACCCTTCCACCCTGAACTGGCCTCACTCCTGCCACACAACATCCCTCATTTTAGCAGCTTCTCCTCACTACACGACTCCCTCACTCTTCCTCACGATGCTTGGAGGTGGTATGCATAGTCCTGAGTGACTACATTTGCGTGTGGCATCTGTAATCACTAGTAAATAATGATTACAAGGAATGAAATTTGGAAGAGGCCTAGTACGGGTGCAAGCGTACGTACGAACAAACGCACATCTGTTATCTTTAGCCTATTCCCGCCCTGCCCGTTATCTTATCTACCTCCTATGAATTTTATATTCACCAGTGGGTGAATCACGACCCGTCCAGGGCGGGGGAGACCGGGGAAGAGTTGCGTGAGTGCGTTGTAAAATGGTTGCGTTGTGTGCGTGGCGGCGTGTGGCAGCGCGTAGTGAGGTGGGGGAGTATGGGATGCCTCAGTGTACGTACGTCTGGTGGGGTGAGGTGTTCGCGAGTCTTACCGGGAAAACGTCATCAATGTGGATGCATATATGGCTTGGTTTTCTAGTATGTCGGGCTTACTGCCAGCACTAGTCCTGGTTCTCGGCGTCCTAACAGGTGAGTCAGGTTGTTGGGTGGTTGGTGGGGAGCGAGGGAAGGGCCCCAAACGATCGAGGACATGGTCGCCCCCCAGCCACCTCACCCCAGCCTTTTTGCCTCTTGCTCAAAAATGGCCGCTCCAGGCTTGTTGTCTAGTGGTCTTCTGACCACGGCCGTACCACACAGGGGTCCCCTGGAACTCCCTGTGGTATCCCTGCCTCACCCTTACCACTGGGGAGCACTGGTTGTACCCAGTGGCAGACCTCACAGACCCCCAGATCCCAGCCCATGAGGAAGGAAGAGTGAGGATGTATGAGTGTGCAGGGGTCTGCCTACGGCCTGGGCCCCTAGTCTTGTAAGGCTACGCACATCCTACTCTCATCCTCCCTCCCTACACTCCCTCCCTCACCCCTCATCCCTCCTTCCCTTATACCTTATATATATATATATATATATATATATATATATATATATATATATATATATATATATATATATTCTTAGTCTAGTAAGACTAGTAGAAATAAAGAACAAACCATAATAGAAGTATAAGGAGCAATACATCGACTGCTGTCGTATTCATTATAGGAATATAAGGATCAGTACTGGAGACAGAAGGGCTCTCGTATTCATTAATAGAATATAAGGAGTAATACAGGAAACTAAGAGTGCTGTCGTGTTCACTGTAGGAGTATGAGGAGCAACGCAGAAGACAAGAAGGGAATCGTATTAATTACAGGAGTATCTGGAGCAAGATAGGAGGGGTATCGTATTAATTGCAGGGATATCAGGAGTAAGGCAGGAGGGGTATCGTATTCATTATCGGAGTATCAGGAGGAAGACAGGAAGGGTATCGTTCATTATGGGGTATCAGGAGGAAGACAAGAGGGGTATCGTTCATTATGGGGTATCAGGAGGAAGACAGGAGGTGTATCGTTTATTGTAGGGGTATCAGGAGGAAGACAGGAGGGGTATCGTTCATTATGGGTGTCTCAGGAGGAAGACAGGAGGGGTATCGTTCATTGTAGGGGTATCAGGAGGAAGACAGGAGGGGTATCGTTCATTGTAGGGGTATCAGGAGGAAGACAGGAGGGGTATCGTTCATTGTAGGGGTATCAGGAGGAAGACAGGAGGGGTATCGTTCATTATGTGTATCAGGAGGAAGACAGGAGGGGTATCGTTCATTGTATGGGTATCAGGAGGAAGACAGGAGGGGTATCGTTTATTGTAGGGGTATCAGGAGGAAGATAGGAGGGGTATCGTTCATTATGGGGGTATCAGGAGGAAGACAGGAGGGGTATCGTTCATTATGGGTGTATCAGGAGGAAGACAGGAGGGGTATCGTTCATTATGGGGGTATCAGGATGAAGACAAGAGGGGTATCGTTCATTATGGGGGTATCAGGAGGAAGACAGGAGGGGTATCGTTCATTATGGGGTATCAGGAGGAAGACAGGAGGGGTATCGTTCATTATATGGGTATCAGGAGGAAGATAGGAGGGGTATCGTTCATTGTAGGGGTATTAGGAGGAAGACAGGAGGGGTATCGTTCATTGTAGGGGTATTAGGAGGAAGACAGGAGGGGTATCGTCACTACAGATACTACATCAAGTACGGGCCCCGTGAGGTAATGATTGAACCACCAGATTGTAATGATGGTTTGGTCGACTTTGGAGGTAATGAAGGGCGATCAGGGTAGCAGGGCGCATTAGTAGGTCCACAGGAAGCAGAGGGGATCAGAAGTGAATGAAGCAGGAGAAACCGCGATAGAAGTGAATGAAAGAGGAGGGATCACGATAGAAGTGAATGAAGCAGGAGGGATCACGAAAGAAGGAAATAAAGCACGAGAGCATGATAGAAGTGATTGAAGCTGATCATGATAGAAGTGAATGAAGGTGGAGGGATCACGATTGAAGAGAATGAAGCAAGAGACCATGATAGAAGTGAATGAAGCAGATCATGATAGAAGTGAATGAAGCAGGAGACATCATGATAGAAGTGAACGAAGATCACGATCGAAGTGAATGAAGAGAAAGATCATGATAGAAGTAAATGAATCAAGAGAGATCATAATAGAAGTGAATGAAGCAGAGATCATGACAAAAGTGAATGAAGCAGGAGAGATCTTGATAGAAGTGAATGAAGGTGGAGAGATCATGATAGAAGTGAATGAAGCAGGAGGGATCATGATAGAAGTGAAGTTGACGGTGTCACAAAAGAAGTGAATGACGTGAAGGAAAGAAGGTGAAGCATGAGATCATGATAGAAGTGAATGAAGCAGGAGGGACCATGATAGAAATGAAGTTGACGGTGTCAAAAGAAGTGAATGAAGTGAAGGAAAGAAGAAGGGGGAAGCATGTGTACATAGCTCTACTCACGCCCCACCTGACTTAGGGTCAATACTGCCTCTTCTCTTGGGTGTTGGGGTGTACTGTCATCTGGGGTTTACTATCATTATCTGGGGTATACTATCATCTGGTGTGTACTGTCATCATCTGGTGTGTACTATCATCATCTGGTGTGTACTGTCATCTGGTGTGTACTATCATCTGGGTTGTACTATCATCATCTGGTGTGTACTGTCATCATCTTGTGTTTACTATCATCGTCTGGGGTGTGCTATCATCATCTGAGGTGTATTATCATCTGGTGTGTACTATCATCATCTAGGGTGTACTGTCATCATCTAGTGTGTACTCTCATCATCTGGGGTGTACTATCATCATCTAAGGTGTACTATCATCTTCTGGGACATATCATTTGGGATGTGCTATCGTCATCTGCGGTGTGCTATCATCCGGGGTGTACTATCATCATCAGGGGTGTACTATCATCATCTAGGGTATACTGTCATCTCGGGTGTACTGTCATCATCTGGGATGTACCATCATCATTTGGGGTGTACTGTCATCTGGGTTGTACTACCATCATCTGGGATGTACCATCATCATCTAGGGGGTACTGTCTGCATCTGGGGTGTGCTGTCATCATCATGGGTGTACTGTCATCATCTGGTGTGTACTATCATCTTCTGGGGTGTATTATAATCTGGTGTGTACTATCATCATCTGGTGTGTCCTGTCATCATCTGGGGTGTACTATCATCATCCAGGGTGTACTATCATCATCTGGGGTGTACTGTCATCATCTGGGGTGTACTAACATCATCTAGGGTGTACTATCATCAGCTAGGGTGTACTATCATCTGGTGTGTACTGTCATCGGCTGGGGTGTACTGGCATCTAGGATGTACTGTCATCATCTAGGGTATACTGTCATCTGGGGTGTACTGTCATCATCTGGGGTGTACTGTCATCATCTATGGTATACTGTCATCTGGAGTGTACTATCATCATCTTGGTTGTACAATCATCATCTGGGGTGTACTATCATCATCTGGTGTGTACTGTCATCATCTGGTGTGTAGTCATCATCTGGTGTGTACTGTCATCATCTGGGGTGTACTATCATCATCTGGGGTGTACTATCATCATCTAGGGTGTACTGCCATCATCTGGGGTGTACAGTCATCATCTAGGGTATACTGTCATCTGGAGTGTACTATCATCATCTTGGTTGTACAATCATCATCTGGGGTGTACTATCATCATCTGGTGTGTACTGTCATCATCTGGTGTGTACTGTCATCTTCTGGGGTGTACTATCATCATCTGGGGTGTACTATCATCATCTAGGGTAGACTGTCATCTGGGGTGTACTATCATCATCTGGGTGTACTATTATCATCTAAGGTGTGTTATCATCATCTGGGGTGTATTATCATCTGGTGTGTGTTATCATCTGGGGTGTACTATCATCATCTGGTGTGTGCTATCATCTTATGGGATGTACATCGTCATCTGCCGTGTATAGTCATCATCTGCTGTGTATTATCATCTGGGGTATATTATCATCGGGGTGTGCTGTCATTATCTGGGTGTACTATCATCACCTGCGGTATGCTATCATCATCTGGGATGTACAATCATCATCTTGGGTGTACTGTCATCATTTCGGTTGTGTTATCATCTGGGCTGTGTTATCATCATCTGGGGTGTACAATCATCATCTGGGGTGTATTGTTATCTGGGTGTAGAATCATCATTTGATGTGTACTAACCATCTGGAGTGTACTCATCCGGGGTGTACTATGATTATCAGGAGTGTATTATCAGCTGGGGTTTACCATCATCAACTAGGGTGTACTATCATCATCTGGGGTGTAATATCACCTGGGGTGTACAGTCATCATCTGGGATGTACCATCATCATTTGGTGTGTACTATAATCCTCTGGGGTGTATTTTCATCATTTGGGATGTACTGTCATCATCCGGGGTGTACTGTAATCATCTGGGGTGCGCTATAATCATCTGGGGTGTACTATCATCTGGGGTGTACTATCATCTGCGGTGATACCATCATCATCTGGGGTGTGCTATTATTATATGGTGTGTATTATCATCTGGGTTGTACCATCATTATCTGGAGTGTACTATCATCATCTGGGGTGTATTATCATCTGGGGTTTACCATCATCTAGGATGTACTGTCATCATCTAGGGTGTACTATCATCATCGGGTGTACCATCATCATCTGGGATATGCTAACATCTAGGTGTAGTCATTGTCTGGGGTGCACTATCATTAGCTGGGGAGTACTATCATCATCTGGGGTGTGCTATCATCATATGGGATGTACTCTCATTAGCTGGGGTATGCTATCATCTGCGATGTGCTATCATCATCTAGGGTGTACTGCATTATCTGGGGTGTACTATCATCATCTGAGGTGCTCTATCATCATCTGGGGCGTGCTGTCATTATCTGGGGTGTACCGTCATCATCTGGGGTGTGCTGTCATCATCTGGTGTGTACTCTCATCATTTGGTGTGTACTGTCATTATCTGGGTTGTACTTTCTTCATCTGGTGTGTACTGTCATCATCTGTGATGTATAATCATCATCTGAGGTCTCCTGTCATCATCTGGGGTGTGCTGTCATTATCTGGGGTTTACTATCATCATCTGGGGTGTGCTATCATCTTCTGAGGTATACTGTCATCATCTAGGGGTTACCATCATCACCTCGGGTGTACTGTCATCAACTGTGGTGTGATATCATCCTCTGGGTTGTACTGTCATTATCTGGGGTATATTATCTTCTGTGGTGTAGTATCATCATCGGGGATGTAACATCATCATCTGGGGTGTGCAGTCATCATCTGGGGTGTACTGTCATTCCCTGGGATGCCCTATCATCATCTGACGTGTCCTATCATCATCTGGAGTGTGCTGTCATCATCTGGGGTGTACTGTTATCATTTGGAGTATACTGTCATTATCTTGGTTGTGCTATCATCATCTGACGTGTACTGTCATCATCTGGAGTGTGCTATCATACTCTGGGGTGTTGGAGTGTACTGTCATTATCTTGAGTGTACTATCATTATCTTTGGTGTACTATCATCATCTGGGGTGTAGTCATCAATACGTGTGTACTATCATTCTCTATGGTGTACTGTCATCATCTGGGAGTGTGCCATCATCATATGGGGTGCACTGTCAGCATATGGGGGTGTACTGTCATCATCTGTTGTGTATTATGATGATTATGATCATCTGATGGTGTACCATCATCACCTGGGGTGTACTATCATAATCTGGGCTGCAGTGTCATCATTTAGTATGTATATTTGGAGTGTATCATGATTTTTGGAGTGTATCATTATGTTTGGAGTGTACCATGATGTATGGAGTGTACCATGTTGTTTGGAGTTTCATGATGTTTAGAGTGTACCATGATGTATGGAATGTACCATGATGTTTGGAGTGTACCATGATGTTTGGAGTGTATCCTAATGTTTGGGGTTTACCATGATGTTAGGGGTGTACCATGATGTTTGGAGTGTATCCTAATGTTTGGAGTGTACCATGATGTTTGGAGTGTATCATGATGTTTGGAGTGCAACATGATTTTTGGAGTATATCATGATGTGGGGAGTGTACCATGATGTTGGGAGTGTACCATCATGTTTGTGATGTGCCATGATATTTGGAGTGCACCATGATGTTTGGAGTGTACCATCATGTTTGTGATGTGCCATGATATTTGGAGTGTACCATGATGTTTGGAGTGTACCATCATGTTTGTGATGTGCCATGATATTTGGAGTGTACCATGATGTTTGGAATTTGCCATGATGTTTGGAGTGTACCAAGACGTTTGGAGTGTAACCAAAATGTTGGCAGTTCAAGAACCCTGGACGTAATCTTGTTGTCACAGTGTAGTGGCATGTTTTCTCTCAGTGTAGTGCCATGTGTTGCCTCAGTGTAGTGCCATGTGTTGCCTCAGTGTAGTGCCACGTGTTGCCACAACGTAGTGGCATGTGTTGCCTCAGTGTAGAGGCATATGTTGCCACATTCTAGTGGCATGTATTACCACAGTGTAGCGCCGTATGTTGCCACAGTATAGAGGCATGTGTGGCCAGTGTAGAGGCATGTGTTGCCACAGTGTAGAGACGTGTTGCCACAGTGTAGTGGCACATGTTGCCACATTATAGAGGCATGTGTTGCCACAGTGTAGTGGCACATGTTGCCACATTATAGAGGCATGTGTTGCCACAGTGTAGTGGCATGTGTTGCCACAGTGTAGTGGCACATGTTGCCACAGTATAGAGACGTGTTGCCACAGTGTAGTGGCACATGTTGCCACAGTATAGAGACGTGTTGCCACAGTGTAGTGGTACATGTTGCCACATTATAGAGGCATGTGTTGCCACAGTGTAGTGGTACATGTTGCCACATTATAGAGGCATGTGTTGCCACAGTGTAGTGGCATGTGTTGCCACAGTGTAGTGGCACGTGTTGCCACAGTGTAGTGGCATGTGTTGCCACAGTGTAGTGGCATGTGTTGCCACAGTGTAGTGGCATGTGTTGCCACAGTGTAGTGGCACGTGTTGCCACAGTGTAGTGGCATGTGTTGCCACAGTGTAGTGGCATGTGTTGCCACAGTGTAGTGGCATGTGTTGCCACAGTGTAGTGGCATGTGTTGCCACATTGTAGTGGCATGTGTTGCCACAGTGTAGTGGCATGTGTTGCCACAGTGTAGTGGCATGTGTTGCCACAGTGTAGTGGCATGTGTGGCCACAGTGTAGTGGCATGTGTTGTCTCAGTGTAGAGGTTTACTGGGCGATGATGGTGTTGTTGGATCATACTGGGCAATGATAATGGTGTTGTTGATCATGCTGGTGACGATTTTGGTGTTGTTCATCATATTTTGGGATGATTGTGGTGTTGATCATACTTGCGGGATGCTTACTGGGTATGATTATGATCATACTGGGATGACTGTTGTGTTTATCATACTGGGAATGATTGTGGTTTGTTGATCATACTGGGGGATGATTGTGGCATTGTTGATCATACTGAGGGATGCTTACTCGGATGATTGCAGCTTTATTAATCATACTGAGAGATGATTATGATACTGGAGGATGCATACTAGGGACGATTGCGATGTGATCATACTGGTGGATGATTGGTGTGTTGATCATACTTGGGGATGCTTATTAGGGATAATTGTGTTGATACTTAGATGATTGTGATGATACTATGATGATTGTGTTGATCACACTGGCGATGATCAGTGTTGATCATACTAGGGATGATTGTGGTGTTGATCATACATGGGAGTATTGCTGTTGATCATACTTGAGATGATCGTAGTGTTGATCATACTGAGGGATGATTGTGTTGATCATAAAGGGATGATTGTGGTGTTGATCATACTCGGGGATGCTCACTGGGAATGGTTGTCGTGTTGTTGATCATAATGGGAGTGCTTACTGGGATGATTATGGTGTTGGTGATCATACTAGGGATGATTGTGGTGTTGATCATATTGGGGATGAATGTGGTGTTGGTGATCATACTGGGGATGATTATGGTGATGATCATACTAGGATGATTGTAGGGTTGTTGATCATACTGGGGGATTATTGTGGTGTTGATCAGACTGGGCATGATTGTGTTGTTGGGCATACTGGGGATGATTGTGGTGTTGGGATGATTGTGGAGTTGATCATGCTGGGGATGATTATGGTGCTGATCATGCTGGGGAATATTTATGGTGTGAATCATACTAGAGTATGATTACTGGTATGATTATGATGATATTACAGGATGCTTACTGATGAATGATTGTAGGGTTGATCATCCTGGGGTATCCTTACTGGGAGTGATTTTTTTTTATCATACTGGGAAGATTGTGGTGTTAATCATATTGAGGACTGCTTACCAGGAATGATTATGGTGTTGATCTTTCTGTGGTATGATTACTGGGGATGATTGGTGTTTATCATAGTAGGGGATGATTGTAATGTTGATCATACTTGGGGATGCTTACTAGAATGATTGTGGTTTTGATCATATCGGGGATGCTTGCTTGGGATGATTGTGGTGTTAATCATACTGGGCGATGGTTACTGAGGATTTTTGTGATCTTACTGTGGATGATTGTGTTGTTGATCATACTGGGGAATGATTGCGGTGTTGTTAATCATACTGGGGAATGATTGTGTTTATCAGACTGGGGCATGATTGTGTTGATCTTACTTGGGATGATTGTGGTGTTGATCATACTGGGAATGATTATGGTGTTCATACTGGGAATGATTGTGTGGATCATACTTGGGGATGATTATGGTGTTGATCATACTGGGATGAATGTTGTTGGTCGTACTAGAGGATGAATGTGGTGTTGTTTATCATACTGAGGAATGCTTTCTGGGAACGATTTTGACTTGATCATTCTGGGGATGATTGGTGATCATACTGGGATGCTTACTGGGATGATTGTGATGTTGCTCATACTGGGGGATGCTTACTGGGATGATTGTGATGTTGCTCATACTGGGGGATGCTTACTGGGGATGATTGTGGTGTTGTTGATCGTGCTGGGGGTTGCTTACTGGGGATGATTGTGGTGTTGATCATACTGGGGATGCTTGCTGGGGTGATTCTGGTATTGGTAATCATACTTCGGGTGATTGTGGTGTTGATCATACTGGGGAATAATTGTGGTGTTGATCATTGAGGAGTGCGTACTTCGGAATGATTTTGGTGTCAATCATACTGAGGGATTGTTATGTTAATTATTCTGGGGAATGATTTTGGTGTTGTTCATACTGGGAATGATTGTGGTGTTGATCACACTGGGGGATGCTTGCTTGGGATGATTGTGGTACTGTTGATCATACCGGGATGCTTACTTGGGATGATTGTGGTGTTGAACGTACTGGGGAATGTTTTTGATCATATTATACTGGGGCACGCTTACTGGGGATGACTGTCGTGTTACTGATATACTGGGGATGATTGTGGTGTCGATCATAATGGGGATGATTGTAGTGTTATTGGTCATACTGGGGATGATTGTGGTGTCGATCATACTGGGGATGATTGTAGTGTTATTGGTCATACTGGGGATGATTGTGGTGTCGATCATACTGGGGATGATTGTAGTGTTATTGGTCATACTGGGGATGATTGGGTGTCGATCATACTGGGGATGATTGTAGTGTTATTGGTCATACTGGGGATGATTGTGGTGTCGATCATACTGGGGATGATTGTAGTGTTATTGGTCAACTGGGGATGATTGTGGTGTCGATCATACTGGGGATGATTGTAGTGTTATTGGTCATACTGGGGATGATTGTGGTGTCGATCATACTGGGAGTGATTGTAGTGTTATTGGTCAACTGGGGATGATTGTGGTGTCGATCATACTGGGGATGATTGTAGTGTTATTGGTCATACTGGGGATGATTGTGGTGTCGATCATACTGGGGATGATTGTAGTGTTATTGGTCATACTGGGGATGATTGTGGTGTCGATCATACTTGGGATGCTTGTGTTGTTATATTTGGGGGATGATTGTGGTGCTTTTGATCATACTGGGGATGCTTTTTCTGTTGTTGATCATATTGGGATGATTGTGTTGTTGATCACACTGGGATGATCATGATGTTGACCATACTAGGGAATGATTGTGGTGTTGATCATGCTGGGGATGATTGTGATGATGATACTGTGGGATGATTTTGGTGTTGTTGACCATACTGGGGAATGATTGTGATGTTATTGATCATACTGTGGGATGCTTGTGTTGTTATTGATCATACTGGGGATGATTGTTGTGTTTTTGATCATAATGGGGGATAATTGTTGTGTTGTTGATCATACTGGGGATGATTGTGGTGTTGATCATACTGGGGATGATTTTGTTGATCGTACCGATGGATGCTTACTGGGGATGATTATGGAGTTGCTGATCATACTGGCGATTTTTGTGGTGTTGATCATGCTGGGGATGATTGTTGTGTTGTTGATCATACTGGGGATAATTATGGTGTTGATCATACTGGGATGATTGTGTTGTTGATCATACTGGGGATAATTATGGTGTTGATCATACTGGGGATGATTGTGGTGTTGATCATAGTGGGGATGATTGTAGTGTTGATCATACTGGGGATCATTGTGGTGTTGTTGATCATTCTTTGGATGATTGCGGTGTATATTATTCTGGTGGATGCTTACTGGGAGTGATTGTGGGGTTCTTGATCATATTCCGAGATGATTGTGGTGTTGCTGATCATACTGGCGATGATGGTAGTGTTTTGATCATACCAGGGATGATTGTGGTGTTGATCACACTGACGATAATGGTAGTGCTTTGATCATACCTGGGATGATTGTGGTATTGATCATACTGAGAGATGCTTTTTTTCTTTAGTGTTGTAGATCCTTCATGATCATAGATTACTGGGGATGATAATGAGATATGATGACTCAGTGAGCCAAGGTCATGACCACATCTTATACAGATGATAAGGTCATGACCTCATCTTATGCAGATGATAAGGTCATGACCACATCTTATACAGATGATAAGGTCATGACCACATCTTATACATAAGATCATAACCACATCTTATACTGGTAATAAGGTCATGACCATCTTATACAGGTAATAAGGTCCTGGCCACGTACAGATAATAAGGTCATGACCACATCTTATACAGATAATAAGGTCATGACCACATCTTATACAGATAATAAGGTCATGACCACATCTTATACAGATGATAAGGTCATGACCACATCTTATACAGATGATAAGGTCATGACCACATCTTATACAGATGATAAGGTCATGACCACATCTTATACAGATAATGTCATGACCACATCTTATACAGATGATAAGGTCATGACCACGCCTTATACAGATGATAAGTTCATGATCACATCTTATAAAGATGATAAGGTCATGACCATATCTTATAAAGATGATAATCATATGCAGATGATAGGTAATAACCACTTTTGAAGGTGCAGTGAACCCCTCTCTCATTTTCGTCACTCGCACCTCATACCCCCTCTGTCACTTGCGCGTAACACCCTCACTGTTAGTGTCGCACCTCACACCCCCACTGTCACTCTCGCTTCTCACACCTCCAATGTCACTCTTGCACCTCATACTCCATCTGTCACTCGCACCTCTCACCCTCATTGTCACTCGCACCTCTCACCCTCACTGTCACTCTTGCACCTCACACCACCTCCACTGTCACTCCTGCATCTCACGTTCCTACAGTCATTCTTACACCTCACACCCCCCACTGTCACTCGCACCTCACACCACCACTGTCACTCGCACCTCACACCACCACTGTCACTCGCACATCTCACACCGCCACTGTCACTCGTACCTCACACTCCCACTGTAAATCTCGCATCTCTCACCCCCACTAGCATTTGCACCTCTCACCCACACTGTTACTCTGGCACATTTCACCCTCAGTCACTCGCACCTCACACCCCCTCTGTCACTCTCGCATCTAAAACCTCCATTGTCACTCTTGCACCTCACATCCCCACTCACTCGCACTTCACACGCCCACTGTCACTCTCGTACTTCACACCCCCACTGTCACTCGCACCTCACATCCCCATAGTCATTTGTACCTCACACCCCCATTATCACTTTTGCATTTCACACCATCACTGCTACTCTCGCACCTCACACCGCCGCTGTCACTCGCACCTCACACCCCACCGTCGCACATCACACCCCCACTCTCACTCGCATCACTCTCGCACCTCACACCCACACTGTCCCTCTCGCATCTCCCACCTCCTCTGTCACTCTTGTACCTCACACCCCCACTGTCATTCTCGCACCTCACATCGCCATTGTCACTCGCACCTCACACTCCACTGTCACTCGCACATCACACCCCCACTTTCTCGCATCTCACACCTCCACTGTCACTCGCACTTCTCACCCACACTGTCACTCTCGCACCTCCCACCTCCACTGTCATTCTTACACCTCACACCCCCACTGTCATTCTCGCACCTCACACTCCACTGTCACTCGCACCTCACACTCCACTGTCACTGTCGCACATCACACCCCCACTGTCACTCTCGCACCTCACATCGCCATTGTCACTCGCACCTCACACTCCACTGTCACTGTCGCACATCACACCCCCACTCTCTTGCATCTCGCACCTCTCACACACACTGTCACTTGCACCTCTCACCCCCCACTGTCACTCTTGCACCTCAAACCCCCAGTCCCTCGCACCTCTCACCGCTACTGTCAATCTTGCATCTCACACCTCCGCTATCACTATTACACCTCACATCTCCAACACTATCACTCTCGCACCTCACACCCCCACTATCACTCTTGCACCTCACACCTTCTCTGTCACTCGCACTTCACACCCCCACTGTCACTTGCACCTCACACCCCTACTGTCACTCTCGCGCCTCACACCCCCATTGTCATTCTTGCACTTCACACATTCACTGTCACTCGCACCTCACACCCCCTTTGTGGTATATGAGTAAAGATGTAATACTGGGGACTGTCAGCCTCACCACATAAACTACATTGGACACCCTGAGCCGCCGCCTCTCGCTCCACTTATAAGAAGATGGAATCAAAGATCATGAACAAAAGCATGGAACGAGGCTAACGAGGGAGATTATAGTGAATAACACCAAAACCATTACACGTTGCAGTGATCCGTGGAAACTACAGATATTAGAAGCCATTCACATTAGAGAGAAAGCACTTATCATCAACATCCAGACAAACATGACCACCGCCATACAGCTCTTTGATGGCCAGCCAATACCACGTAGACCTAACGACGTTTTAGACCAGGTGGAACACGTCATTGACTCGCCACAAGCTACCGAGAGACTCAGATGAGCCCAACCTGACCTCAGCGCCACAGCCGGACAACAACGGTCTCGCGTAGCCCAACTTAGTGTATATATCGTTGGTCTTCGTACATTCCTACCTCATTTAATATTGTTCTTTTGTGTTTCCTTTTCTGTAGATTTTTATATATTTCTGTTTCCATATTTTGTGTTTAGATTGTAACTTATACTACATTTCATGATATTGTTAATTTGTTTCGCTTACTTTCATGTGCTATGGACTGTGTTTTTTCGAGTGTGTTTATGTTTCATATTTTGTCGCAGATTATTTCTTTTTTTGTAGATTCCTGATGATGCCTTTGTGAAGGCGAAAGCTTGATTGAAATAAAATGCATAACTTTGGACAACTGGTGTTTGAGCAGCCACTTAATGGTAGAATGATACTGAGATCATAAGAAAGAAGACTGATAACGCTGAATATTTTGTCGTATTCAGTTTTATGTGCATTAAAGAAAACGGTGTTTCACATTTCTCTGCCATGTTCCCCTGCTCTCAATGTTCAACACAGTGTACCTTTCATGTACTCATCCCTCTGTAATGTACCGTTCATTCAGTGACCACGTTGAATATACCAACTGGCATGACAGACATGGAAGACTTTGTAAAATACTTCCTCTGAAATCCAAAGGTGCCATATGGACGACAAGAGAGAACACCTTAAACATGTACCACCAGAAACAGCATGGGATGCACGGTAGACAAGTTCAAGAGTGCATTGGACAAGTACCTACAAAGTGTACCACACCAGCCAGGCTGTGGAGGTGAAGACTTCACCAGGTATCCACGAGGGAAAGGTCATTTAACTTATTGAAAATCTCTCTCTCTCTCTCTCTCTCTCTCTCTCTCTCTCTCTCTCTCTCTCTCTCTCTCTCTCTCTCTCTCTCTCTCTCTCTCTCCTGTTCATTTAATGCCAGCTAATCTTCATGTTCAGCTTAACTTTGTATTGTGGGAGCCACTCTGCCTGTAGCAACAGTTTGTTGGATCAGAAGCCTTACAGAGACCCCGCTCAGATGTCGTAGATAAACATCTTCACAACGCTGTGCCCAACCACACACCCAGACTGCTGATGTTCCAGTAATATTTCTTGTAGGTCTTCGAAAAGAAGTTATTCTTGAGGGAATGATGTGGTACGTGTCTTGTAGGTCTTCGAAAAGAAGTTATTCTTGATGGGATGATGTGGTATGTGTTGATTTTAGTGGATGGACTAGATTGCTCATGACGGTGTTAATACCACAGCTACCAGAAGTTTCTCCGTTACATGACCATTATGATACCATTGTTCAAGCTCTGGAAAACAAAGAAAATGATGAACACACACTTTGCAAAAGCATTTGACAAATGTGACCAATGGTGTCATAGCACAGAAAATGGGAAAGATGGGAATAACTGGAAAAATTGGGAGATGGATGTACAACTTGTTGATTAATAGATCACAACACGTAGTTATAACCATGCCATCTCCAGTACCTCCATAGTAAAAAGCTCAGTCCCCCAGGGAAGTGTACTTGCGCCCCTCCTGTTCCTCATACTTCTATGTGACATTAAGGCCCACACGAGCCACAGTTCCATATCATCCTTTGCAGATGATACAAGAATAAGTATGATAATCACATCAATAGAAGATGCCGAAAGGCTACAAAGAGACATAACCCAAGTCTTTAACTGGGCAACCGAGAACAACATGCTTTTCAACGGAGATAAGTTTCAACTCCTCCGGTATGGAGAACATGAAGAAATCAAGAACAACACACACACACACACACACACACACACACACACACACACACACACACACACACGCTATCATAAACCAGATGAATAACGTGAAAGACCTTGGAGTAATAATGTCTAACGACCTAACCTTCAGCGAAGACGACAAAACAACGGTTGTCTCCACCAGAAGGATGGCAGGCTGGATCCTGCGGATCTTGAAGACAAGGGAAGAAATCTACCGATGATATTACTCAAGCCGCGAATTCTTTCACGAAATGAATATTGCTGCGCTCTGACGATCATCCTACAAGGCGGGAGAAATTGCGAATTTAGTGTCCAGAGATGTCTCACAGCCCATATTAATGTGGTCAAGGAACTAAATTATTTATAATGGCTGAAAATGATTTATATCAGGAAAATCCAAAAAGGTATGATTTCCAGCTTACTAATATCTTACTGGCAGGACAGACATGGAAGACTTTGTAAAATACTTCCTCTGAAATCCAAAGGTGCCATATGGACGACAAGAGAGAACACCTTAAACATGCGGCCCGGCGGGCCCTTGCCATCTACCACCAGAAACAGCATGGGATGCACGGTAGACAAGTTCAAGAGTGCATTGGACAAGTACCTACAAAGTGTACCACACCAGCCAGGCTGTGGGGGCCTGAGGGCTGCGGCTTCCAATGTGATGGTTATTAGGATGGGAAGAAGAAGTGGGAGACGCGAAGTGTTCGTTTAAAATGGAAGAGGAGGTTAAATTATGTGCTGGTTTCTGGTGTAAGATTTTTGATGTGTGTGTTGGAGTTTGTGGAAGGTCATAGTGTCTGGGTTATTGAGGCTCCAGTAAGGTGAGTTAGACGTTGTTCACTTGTGTCCATGACTGGAGCCTCGGAACCTGAGTACTCCGAGAACGTCCCAATCCAGATCTCAGATTGTGTATCATCCTGGTCTTCAAGTCTCTGCCATAGTTTCTGAATCCTTCTCTTAGCTAGTAAAGACTGTGTGACGATGTTTTGGAAGTCTGGCTAGTTTGTTTCATGTGTGAAGACTCGAACAGCTTTATCTTGCATTAACGTCAACATGTGTGATTTTCAGGCGAGAAAGATTAGTAGAAGTGATTAACTTATTATTATGACCTTACGTGTGATAACTTATCATGACCTTACGTGTATTAACTTATCATCATGACCTTACGTGTAATAACTTATCATCTTGACCTTACGTGTGATAACGTATCATCATGACCTTACGTGTGATAACGTATCATCATGAACTTACGTGTGATAACTGATCATCATGACCTTACGTGTGATAACTTATCATCGTGACCTTACGTGTGATAACTTATCATCGTGACCTTACGTGTAATAACTTATCATAATGACATTACGTGTGATAACTTATCATGACCTTACGTGTAATAACTTATCATAATGACCTTACGTGTGATGACTCATCATCATGACCTTACGTGTAATAACTTATCATTATGACCTTACGTTGGATAACTTATCATGACCTTACGTGTAATAACTTATCATCGTGACCTTACGTGTAATAACTTATCATCATGACCTTACGTGTAATAACTTATATCATGACCTTACGTGTAATAACTTATCATCGTGACCTTACGTGTAATAACTTATCATCGTGACCTTACGTGTAATAACTTATCATCATGACCTTACGTGTAATAACTTAATATCATGACCTTACGTGTAATAACTTATTATCGTGACCTTACGTGTAATAACTTATCATTATGACCTTACGTTGGATAACTTATCATGACCTTACGTGTAATAACTTATCATCATGACCTTACGTGTAATAACTTATCATCGTGACCTTACGTGTAATAACTTATCATCATGACCTTACGTGTAATAACTTATCATCGTGACCTTACGTGTAATAACTTATCATCGTGACCTTACGTGTGATAACTTATCATCATGACCTTACGTGTAATAACTTATCATCGTGACCTTACGTGTAATAACTTATCATCATGACCTTACGTGTAATAACTTATCATCATGACCGTATGTGTAATAACTTATCATGACCTTACGTATAATTATCATAATGCCCTTACTTGTGATAACTTATAATGACCTTACTTGTAATAACATATCATCATGACCTTACTTGTGATAACAATCATAATGACCTTACTTGTGATAACTTATCCTCATGACCTTACGTGTAATAACTTATCATCATGACCTTACGTGTAATAACTTATCATCATGACCTTACGTGTAATAACTTATCATCATGACCTTACGTGTAATAACTTATCATCATGACCTTACGTGTAATAACTTATCATCGTGACCTTACGTGTAATAACTTATCATCATGACCTTACGTGTAATAACTTATCATCATGACCTTACGTGTAATAACTTATCATCATGACCTTACGTGTAATAACTTATCATGACCTTACGTGTAATAACTTATCATCATGACCTTACGTGTAATAACTTATCATCATGACCTTACGTGTAATAACTTATCATCATGACCTTACGTGTAATAACTTATCATCATGACCTTACGTGTAATAACTTATCATCATGACCTTACGTGTAATAACTTATCATCATGACCTTACGTGTAATAACTTATCATCATGACCTTACGTGTAATAACTTATCATCATGACCTTACGTGTAATAACTTATCATCATGACCTTACGTGTAATAACTTATCATCATGACCTTACGTGTAATAACTTATCATCATGACCTTACGTGTAATAACTTATCATCATGACCTTACGTGTAATAACTTATCATCATGACCTTACGTGTAATAACTTATCATCATGACCTTACGTGTAATAACTTATCATCATGACCTTACGTGTAATAACTTATCATCATGACCTTACGTGTAATAACTTATCATCATGACCTTACGTGTAATAACTTATCATCATGACCTTACGTGTAATAACTTATCATCATGACCTTACGTGTAATAACTTATCATCATGACCTTACGTGTAATAACTTATCATCATGACCTTACGTGTAATAACTTATCATCATGACCTTACGTGTAATAACTTATCATCATGACCTTACGTGTAATAACTTATCATCATGACCTTACGTGTAATAACTTATCATCATGACCTTACGTGTAATAACTTATCATCATGACCTTACGTGTAATAACTTATCATCGTGACCTTACGTGTAATAACTTATCATCATGACCTTACGTGTAATAACTTATCATCATGACCTTACGTGTAATAACTTATCATCATGACCTTACGTGTAATAACTTATCATCATGACCTTACGTGTAATGTGTAATAACTTATCATCATGACCTTACGTGTAATAACTAATCATCATGACCTTACGTGTAATAACTTATCATCATGGACCTTACGTGTAATAACTTATCATCATTGACCTTACGTGTAATAACTTATATCATGACCTTACGTGTAATAACATATCATCATGTCCTTACGTGTAATAACTTATCATCGTGACCTTACGTGTAATAACTTATCATCATGACCTTACGTGTAATAACTTATCATCATGACCTTACGTGTAATAACTTATCATCATGACCTTACGTGTAATAACTTATCATCATGACCTTACGTGTAATAACTTATCATCGTGACCTTACGTGTAATGGTTTGTTTTTCTGTCCAGTGCCACATTCGTCATAGTCTGGTAAGATCGTTTTTCCTTGTGTCGACATGATTTTCATGGGATTAAATCCTTTGATGAAGTTACTGTGTGACCCAGGGTTATATCATACCTCATGTTGTTAATGTGTGACCCAGGGTTATGTCATACCTCATGTTGTTAGTGTGTGACCCAGGGTTATATCATACCTCATGTTAGTGTGTGACCCAGGGTTATATCATACCTCATGTTGTTAGTGTGTGACCCAGGGTTATATCATACCTCATGTTGTTAGTGTGTGACCCAGGGTTATATCCTACCTCATGTTGTTAGTGTGTGACCCAGGGTTATATCATACCTCATGTTGTTAGTGTGTGACCCAGGGTTATATCATACCTCATGTTGTTAGTGTGTGACCCAGGGTTATATCATACCTCATGTTGTTAGTGTGTGACCCAGGGTTATATCATACCTCATGTTGTTAGTGTGTGACCCAGGGTTATATCATACCTCATGTTGTTAGTGTGTGACCCAGGGTTATATCATACCTCATGTTGTTAGTGTGTGACCCAGGGTTATATCATACCTCATGTTGTTAGTGTGTGACCCAGGGTTATATCATACCTCATGTTGTTAGTGTGTGACCCAGGGTTATATCATACCTCATGTTGTTAGTGTGTGACCCAGGGTTATATCATACCTCATGTTGTTAGTGTGTGACCCAGGGTTATATCATACCTCATGTTGTTAGTGTGTGACCCAGGGTTATATCATACCTCATGTTGTTAGTGTGTGACCCAGGGTTATATCATACCTCATGTTGTTAGTGTGACCCAGGGTTATATCATACCTCATGTTAGTGTGTGACCAGGTTATATCATACCTTCATGTTAGTGTGTGACCCAAGGGTATATCATACCTCATGTTAGTGTGTGACCCAGGGTTATATCATACCTCATGTTAGTGTGTGACCAGGTTATATCATACCCATGTTAGTGTGTGACCCAGGTTATATCATACCTCATGTTGTTAGTGTGTGACCCAGGGTTATAGTCATCCTCATGTTGTTAGTGTGTGACCCAGTGTTTATCATACCTCATGTTGTTAGTGTGTGACCCAGGGTTATCATACCTCATGTTGGTAGTGTGTGACCCAGGTTATATCATACCTCATGTTGTTAGTGGTGTGACCCAGGTTATATCATACCTCATGTTGTTAGTGTGTGACCCAGGGTTATATCATACCTCATGTTGTTAGTGTGTGACCCAGGTTTATATCATACCTCATGTTGTTAGTGTGTGACCCAGGGTTATATCATACCTCATGTTGTTAGTGTGTGACCCAGGGTTATATCATACCTCATGTTGTTAGTGTGTGACCCAGGGTTATATCATACCTCATGTTAGTGTGTTGACCCAGGGTTAGATCATACCTCATGTTAGTGTGTGACCCAGGGTATGTCATACCTCAGTTGTTATGTGTGTTACCCAGTGTTATTCAGACATCAATGTTGTTAGTGTGTGGACCCAGGTTATATACCTCATGTTGTTAGTGTGTGACCCTGAGGTTACTATCATACCTATTGTGTTAGTGTGTGACCCAGGGTTATATCATACCTTGTTGTTTGTGTGTGACCAGGGTTATTTCATACCTCATGTTGTTAGTGTGTGTCCCAGGTTAGTAATATACCTCATGTTGTTAGTGTGTGGACCCAGGGTGATATCATACCTCATGTTGTAGTGTGGTGACCCAGGGTTATGTCATCTCATGTTGTTAGGTGTGGACACCCAGTGTTATATCAGATCCTCATGTTGTTAGTGGTGTGACCCAGGTTGATATACCTCATGTTGTGAGTGTGGTGACCCAGAGTTACATCAGTACCTCATGTTGTTAGGTGTGTGACCAGGATTATATCATACCTCTTGTGTTGGGAGTGTGTGACCAAGGGTTATATCATACCTCATGTGTGTTAGTGGTGTGCCCAGGGTTAGTATCATACTCTTGTTTAGTGTGTGACCCAGGGTTAGAGCATACCTCAGTGTTAGTGTGTGACCCAGGGTTATATCATACCTCATGTTAGTGTGTGACCCAGGATTATATCATACCTCATGTTGTTAGTGTGTGACCCAGGGTTATATCATACCTCATGTTGTTAGTGTGTGACCCAGGGTTATATCATACCTCATGTTAGTGTGTGACCCAGGGTTATATCATACCTCATGTTGTTAGTGTGTGACCCAGGGTTATATCATACCTCATGTTGTTAGTGTGTGACCCAGGGTTATATCATACCTCATGTTAGTGTGTGACCCAGGGTTATATCATACCTCATGTTGTTAGTGTGTGACCCAGGGTTAATATCATACCTCATGTTGTTAGTGTGTGACCCAGGGTTATATCATACCCTCATGTTGTTAGTGTGTGACCCAGGGTTATATCATACCTCATATTGTTAGTGTGTGACCCAGGGTTATATCATACCTCATGTGTTAGTGTGTGACCCAGGGTTATATCATACCTCATGTTGTTAGTGTGTGACCCAGGGTTATATCATACCTCATGTTGTTAGTGTGTGACCCAGGGTTATATCATACCTCATGTTGTTAGTGTGTGACCCAGGGTTATATCATGCCTCATGTTGTTAGTGTGTGACCCAGGGTTATATCATACCTCATGTTGTTAGTGTGTGACCCAGGGTTATATAATACCTCATGTTGTTAGTGTGTGACCTAGGGTTATTTCATACCCCATGTTAGTGTGTGAGCCAGGGTTATATCATACCCCATGTTGTTAGTGTGTGACCCATAGTTATATCATACCTCATGTTAGTGTGTGACCCAGGGTTATATCATACCTCATGTTGTTAGTGTGTGACCCAGGGTTATATCATACCTGATGTTTGTGTGTGACCAAGGTTTATATCATACCTCATGTTGCTAGTGTGTGACCTAGGGTTATATCATACCTCATGTTGTTAGTGTGTGACCCAGGGTTATATCATGCCTCATGTTAGTGTGTGACCCAGGGTTATATCATACCTCATGTTGTTAGTGTGTGACCCAGGGTTATACCATACCTCATGTTGTTAGTGTGTGACCCAGGGTTATATCATACCTCATGTTAGTGTGTGACCTAGGGTTATATCATACCTCATGTTAGTGTGACCCAGGATTATATCATACCTCACGTTGTTAGTGTGTGACCCAGGGTTATATCATACCTTGTGTTGTTAGTGTGTGACCCAGGGTTATATCATACCCCCCGTTGTTAGTGTGTGACCAAGGGTTATATCATACCTCATGTTGCTAGTGTGTGACCCAGGGTTATATCATACCTCATGTTGTTAATGTGTGACCCAGGGTTATGTCATACCTCATGTTGTTAGTGTGTGACCCAGGGTTATGTCATACCTCATGTTGTTAGTGTGTGACCCAGGGTTATATCATACCTCATGTTGTTAGTGTGTGACCCAGGGTTATATCATACCTCATGTTGTTAGTGTGTGACCCAGGGTTATATCATACCTCATGTTGTTAGTGTGTGACCCAGGGTTATATCATGCCTCATCAACAGTTGTTTACCTGGTCAACAGTGATGTACTCTAGTTGTTTACCTGGTCAACAGTGATGTACTGTAGTTGTTTACCTGGTCATGTGATATACTGTAGTTGTTTACCTTGTCAACAGTGATATACTGTAGTTGTTTACCTGGTCATGTGATATACTGTAGTTGTTTACCTGGTCAACAGTGATGTACTGTAGTTGTTTATCTGGTTAACAGTGATATACTGTAGTTGTTTACCTGGCCAACAGTGATGTACTGTAGTTGTTTACCTGGTTAACAGTGGAATACTGTAGTTTTACCTGGTCAATAGTGATGTGCTGTAGTAGTTTACCTGGTCATCAGTGATGCACTGTAGTTGTTTACCTGGTCGTCATTGATGTACTGTAGTTGTTTACATGGTCAACATTGGTTACTGTAGTAGTTTACCTGGCCAACAGTGATGTACTGTAGTTGTTTACTTGGTCAAGTGATATACTGTAGGTGTTTACCTGGTCAACAGTGATATACTGTAGTTGTTTACCTGGTCAACAGTGATGTACTGTAGTTGTTTACCTGGTCAAGTGATATACTGTAGTTGTTTACCTGGTCAACAGTGATATACTGTAGTTGTTTACCTGGTTCACAGTGATGTACTGTAGTTGTTTGCCTTGTCAACAGTGATGTACTGTAGTTGTTTGCCTTGTCAACAGTGATGTACTGTAGTTGTTTACCTGGTCAAGTGATATACTATAGTTGTTTACCTGGTCAACAGTGATGTAAGGTATGACGTATATGATCATATGATGGAACTACATGTTATGAAGTAAGTAAGGGGGGCGGGGGGGGGAGGAGGGAGGTTAACCCTGCCAACATAAACAGGGAGAGGACGTTACACTCCCTGCCACACCAGCCACCATTTCCTCTCACATCACAACCGGTTTGATAATCATTTTCTTTCAACATTTTTCCTGAGAGTTAATCATTCTCTCTCACTCTAATGTTGTGTTTCTTACTTCACTCTTATATTTGATCTGATTGCTCTCTTCTTCCTACAGTGTTATTTTTCGTTAAACACTCTTGTTCTTCATACACTTTTCTTCTCAGTACGCTGTTGCTCTTCGCCTTATCCTCATGTTCTTCTCAGTACACTGTTGTTCTTCGCCGTTTCCTCATGTTCTTCTCAGTACACTGTTGTTCTTCGCCTTATCCTCATGTTCTTCTCAGTACACTGTTGTTCTTCGCCGTTTCCTCATGTTCTTCTCAGTACACTGTTGTTCTTTGCCGTACACTGTTGTTGTTCTTAGTGCACTGTTGTTCTCAGTACACTGTTGTTGTTCTCAGTACACTGTTTTTGTCTCCAAACGCTGTTACCTTGTGTATACCTGGTAAAGTCTTCGGGGATCTTCACCCTCACAGCCCGGGCTGGGTCCAGGCTGCTGGATTGGGTCGTTGGTCGACCAAGGTGTTGGAAGCCGCAGCCCTCAGGCCCACATAGCCTGGCTGGTGTGGTACACTTTGTAGGTACTTGTCCAATGCACTCTTGAACTTGTCTACCGTGCATCCCATGCTGTTTCTGGTGGTACATGGCAAGGGCCCGCCGGGCCGCATGTTTAAGGTGTTCTCTCTTGTCGTCCATATGGCACCTTTGGATTTCAGAGGAAGTATTTTACAAAGTCTTCCATGTCTGTCCTGCCAGTAGCAGGTTATTCCCGAATGTAAGTTGGCAACCAGACCTTCTAGGATTTTCCAGGTATACATGATGATGATATACCTCTCCCGTCTGCGTTCCAGGGAGTATAACCTCAGTGCTTTCAGTCGTTCCCAGAACTTCAGTCCCTTTACCACATTAATATGGAACGTGAAAGATTCTGGACACTTTCTAAACTCGCAATTTGTCCTGCCTAGTAGGATGATTTGAGAACAGAGCAATATTCAGCTCGTGAAAGAATTCACGGCTTGAGTAATATCATCGGTAGATTTCTTCCCTTGTCTTGAAGATCCGCAGGATCCAGCCTGCCATCCTTCTGGTGGAGACAACCGTTGTTTTGTCGTGTTCGCTGAAGGTTAGGTCGTTAGACATTATTACTCCAAGGTCTTTCACGTTATTCATCTGGTTTATGATAGTGTGTGTGTGTGTGTGTGTGTGTTGTTCTTGATTTCTTCATGTTCTCCATACCGCAGGAGTTGAAACTTATCTCCGTTGAAAAGCATGTTGTTCTCGGTTGCCCAGTTAGAGACTTGGGTTATGTCTCTTTGTAGCCTTTCGGCATCTTCTATTGATGTGATTATCATACTTATTCTTGTATCATCTGCAAAGGATGATATGGAACTGTGGCTCGTGTGGGCCTTAATGTCACATAGAAGTATGAGGAACAGGAGGGGCGCAAGTACACTTCCCTGGGGGACTGAGCTTTTTACTATGGAGGTACTGGAGATGGCATGGTTATAACTACGTGTTGTGATCTATTAATCAACAAGTTGTACATCCATCTCCCAATTTTTCCAGTTATTCCCATCTTTCCCATTTTCTGTGCTATGACACCATTGGTCACATTTGTCAAATGCTTTTGCAAAGTGTGTGTTCATCATTTTCTTTGTTTTCCAGAGCTTGAACAATGGTATCATAATGGTCAAGCAAGTGAGAGAGGCAAGATGTTCCCGCCCTGAAACCATGTTGTCCTGGGTTATGTACATTGTTCACTTCCATAAATTCAGTCAGCTGGCCTCTTAGCACTCTTTCCAAGATTTTAATGATGTGCCGCCATCTTAATGGTATCGGTCGGTCGATAGTTTTTTGGGATTGCTTTGCTTGCACCTTTGTGGAGTGGGGCGATGTGGGTCAGTTTCAGGAATGATGGCAGAATGTAGAGGTTTTCTCCAGAGGATATTTAGTGCAGGTGCTAGAGGTGTCTTGCATTTCTTTATGAAGACTGAGAGCCATGAGTCCAGCCCTGGGGCTGAGTGCATGGCCATGCTCTCAATGGCCCTCTCGAAATCTTGTGTTGAGAAGGTGATATCTGCTGTGTGTACACTTGGGCCATTACTGTTTACCAAGAAGTCTCTTGGCTCGTTTAATGTGGGTTTTGTCTCGCTAAATAAAAGATTCATATTACCTTTCTAAAATCTCACTCGTCACATGACAGTTGTCTGTTATTCTCAGTACATTCTTCTCAGTACACCTGTTCTCAGTACACTGTTCTCAGTACATTGTTCTCAGTACATTGTTCTCAGTACATTGATCTCAGTACACATGTTATTCTCAGTACATTGTTGTTGTCACAGTCCACATATCTGAGCACAATGTTGTCACAGTCCACATATCTGAGCACAATGTTGTCACAGAACACAGTTTTTAGTACGTTGTTATTTTCAGTGTTCAGCTATTATTTTCATAACACTGTTCGTGTTGCTACTCCGGTGTAGTTTTATACTGAAAACACTGATTTAGCTTTCGGTATACTGTCACTACACTCTGAAGACTTGTTATGTCTTGTAGTTATACTGTCACTACTCTCTGAAGACTTGTTATGTCTTGTAGTTATACTGTCATACTGTCACTACTCTCTGAAGACTTGTTACGTCTTGCAGTTAAACTGTCACTACTCTCTGAAGACTTGTTATGTCTTGTAGTTATACTGTCATAATTCTCAGAATAGTTTCCTCTCACAAGACTGTGTATTCTCTGTTCACTTATCTAAGTACACCGTTTTTTCTCAGTATATCAGTGTTTATCTCACATACTGACCCTTGCTGAATTCAGTATAGGCATACTGTCCTCAGTGTAGGCATACTGTCCTCAGTGTAGGCATACTATCCTCAGTGTATCCATACTGTCATCAGTGTAGCCATAGTGTTGTCCACACTGCACTGTAGTTTCTTGCTTCATTACACTGATCTTTCGCGACACTGTAAACTAACCTCTCATTAGTGTAGTTCTCAGGAGATAATATATACATGTGCTGGCCGGATACCAGTTGTCGAACATGATGTCATCCATCCTGTATCTATTTATATTGTGTGTGCGGTTAAGATAGTGTGTTTGTTGAGGGCTGGGGATGTAGTGATGATGGTAGTGTGTTGTGTGATTAAGTTCATGTGTTTGTTGAGGGCTGGGGTTGTAGTGATGATGGTAGTGTGTTGTGTGGTTAAGTTCATGTGTTTGTTGAGGGCTGGGGATGTAGTGATGATGGTGGTGTGTTGTGTTGTTAAGATTATGTGTTTGTTGAGGGCTGGGGATGTAGTGATGATGGTGGTGTGTTGTGTGGTTAAGATTATGTGTTTGTTGAGGGCTGGGGTTGTAGTGATGATGGTAGTGTGTTGTGTGGTTAAGATTATGTGTTTGTTGAGGGCTGGGGTTGTAGTGATGATGGTGGTGTGTTGTGTGGTTAAGATTATGTGTTTGTTGAGGGCTGGGGATGTAGTGATGATGGTGGTGTGTTGTGTGGTTAAGATTATGTGTTTTTGTTGAGGGCTGGTGTTGTAGTGATGATGGTGGTGTGTTGTGTGGTTAAGATTATGTGTTTTTGTTGAGGGCTGGGGTTGTAGTGATGATGGTGGTGTGTTGTGTGGTTAAGTTCATGTGTTTGTTGAGGGCTGGGGATGTAGTGATGATGGCGGTGTGCGAGATGGAGGTGATGCGTTCTGTGGTTATCAGTGAGTGTCTATCGTTCATCAGTAGCAGTCTATCGTGGGCCTGGGTGGTGTTTCAGACTGGAATAGATATTGTAACATACGAGAGGTTTATGAAAACTGAGGGAGGTACTCGTGAGCAAGACGAAAAGTGAGAGGTTTAGAAAAGAAATATGAATCATTATCTAGCGAGACAAAAATCACATTAAATGAGCCAAAAGACTTCTTGGTAAACAGTAATGCCCCAAGTGTACACACAGCAGATATCACCTTCTCAACACAAGATTTCGAGAGGGCCATTGAGAGCATGGCCATGCACTCAGCCCCAGGCCTGGACTCATGGCTCTCAGCCTTCATAAAGAAATGCAAGACACCTCTAGCACCTGCACTAAATATCCTCTGGAGAAAACCTCTACATTCTGCCATCATTCCTGAAACTGACCCACATCGCCCCACTCCACAAAGGTGCAAGCAAAGCAATCCCAAAAAACTATCGACCGACCGATACCATTAAGATGGCGGCACATCATTAAAATCTTGGAAAGAGTGCTAAGAGGCCAGCTGACTGAATTTATGGAAGTGAACAATGTACATAACCCAGGACAACATGGTTTCAGGGCGGGAACATCTTGCCTCTCTCACTTGCTTGACCATTATGATACCATTGTTCAAGCTCTGGAAAACAAAGAAAATGATGAACACACACTTTGCAAAAGCATTTGACAAATGTGACCAATGGTGTCATAGCACAGAAAATGGGAAAGATGGGGAGGAACATCGTGTCAGCCAAGGTTACCAGTGAGCCATGTAAGCTACGACAGGTGATCAACCAGGGAAGATCTCATAGTGATCAGTTGTGAGCAACTGTGTGAGTAAGATGATCAGTTGTGAGCAACCGTGTGAGTAAGATGATCAGTTGTGAGCAACCGTGTGAGTAAGATGATCAGTTGTGAGCTACCGTGTGAGTCAAGATGATCAGTTGTGAGCTACCGTGTGAGTCAAGATGATCAGTTGTGAGCTACCGTGTGAGTCAAGATTATCAGTTGTGAGCTACCGTGTGAGTCAAGATGATCAGTTGTGAGCTGCCGTGTGAGTCAAGATGACCAGTTGTGAGCTACCGTGTGAGTCAAGATGATCAGTTGTGAGCTACCGTGTGAGTCAAGATGATCAGTTGTGAGCTACCGTGTGAGTCAAGATGATCAGTTGTGAGCTACCGTGTGAGTCAAGATGATCAGTTGTGAGCTACCGAGTCAAAATGATTGGTTGTGAACCAGGAGGTTATAAAGGGCAATGTTGTGGTTGAAACTGGTGGAGAGAATGTTGGGCTGATCTGGTCCTCCAGCCCTTGTTAGGGCGCGCCAACTGACCAGCCAAATATATACAAAATGATCGTTTTCTGCGGCAAATGATTTGAGTATGAGGTGCCGGGAGCGCCCCGAGCCAGCGCTCTCTCGTGCAAGTGTCAGTGTCCACGAGGATGAGGTGCCGGGAGCGCCCCGAGCCAGCGATCTCTCGTGCAAGTGTCTGTGTCCACGAGGATGAGGTGCCGGGAGCGCCCCGAGCCAGCGCTCTCTCGTGCAAGTGTCTGTGTCCACGAGGATGAGGGGCCGGGAGCGCCCCGAGCCAGCGCTCTCTCGTGCAAGTGTCAGTGTCCACGAGGATGAGGGGCCGGGAGCGCCCCGAGCCAGCGCTCTCTCGTGCAAGTGTCAGTGTCCACGAGGATGAGGGGCCGGGAGCGCCCCGAGCCAGCGCTCTCTCGTGCAAGTGTCAGTGTCCACGAGGATGAGGTGCCGGGAGCGCCCCGAGCCAGCGCTCTCTCGTGCAAGTGTCAGTGTCCACGAGGATGAGGGGCCGGGAGCGCCCCGAGCCAGCGCTCTCTCGTGCAAGTGTCAGTGTCCACGAGGATGAGGGGCCGGGAGCGCCCCGAGCCAGCGCTCTCTCGTGCAAGTGTCAGTGTCCACGAGGATGAGGGGCCGGGAGCGCCCCGAGCCAGCGCTCTCTCGTGCAAGTGTCAGTGTCCACGAGGATGAGGGGCCGGGAGCGCCCCGAGCCAGCGCTCTCTCGTGCAAGTGTCAGTGTCCACGAGGATGAGGGGCCGGGAGCGCCCCGAGCCAGCGATCTCTCGTGCAAGTGTCAGTGTCCACGAGGATGAGGGGCCGGGAGCGCCCCGAGCCAGCGATCTCTCGTGCAAGTGTCAGTGTCCACGAGGATGAGGGGCCGGGAGCGCCCCGAGCCAGCGCTCTCTCGTGCAAGTGTCAGTGTCCACGAGGATGAGGGGCCGGGAGCGCCCCGAGCCAGCGATCTCTCGTGCAAGTGTCAGTGTCCACGAGGATGAGGGGCCGGGAGAGCCCCGAGCCAGCGCTCTCTCGTGCAAGTGTCAGTGTCCACGAGGATGAGGTGCCGGGAGCGCCCCGAGCCAGCGCTCTCTCGTGCAAGTGTCAGTGTCCACGAGGATGAGGGGCCGGGAGCGCCCCGAGCCAGCGCTCTCTCGTGCAAGTGTCAGTGTCCACGAGGATGAGGGGCCGGGAGAGCCCCGAGCCAGCGCTCTCTCGTGCAAGTGTCAGTGTCCACGAGGATGAGGGGCCGGGAGCGCCCCGAGCCAGCGCTCTCTCGAGGAAAACCTTCACTGCTGGTTAGGAAGATGACCACCTCCTGCTGAGGAGACAGGTTACATTCTGCTCGGCGACTCCAAGGGAAAGTCGGCTTGACTTAAGTATAGGCAGCCACACCGTTAAACCGGAACGTTAAGATGATGTCTGTTGGCGGGAGATAACAGTCTGCTGGAACGAGTGGTCACAAGGAAAACTTGGACCCCCAACTTAAGGTCTCCAGGGCCACGGGGCTGACCTGCGCTTCTCAGGGTAGATATACGATGCTGTTGCTGCTGCTGTACTGCTGCTCCACTGCTGTACTGCTGCTGCTCTACTGCTGCTGCTGCTCTTGCTGTACTGCTGCTCTGCATTCACATCAGTAGAAGATGCCGAAAGGCTACAAAGAGACATAACCCTAGTCTTTAACTGGGCAACCGAGAACAACATGCTTTTCAACGGAGATAAGTTTCAACTCCTCCGGTATGGAGAACATGAAGAAATCAAGAACAACACACACACACACACACACACACACACACACACACTATCATAAACCAGATGAATAACGTGAAAGACCTTGGAGTAATAATGTCTAACGACCTAACCTTCAGCGAAGACGACAAAACAACGGTTGTCTCCACCAGAAGGATGTCAGGCTGGATCCTGCGGATCTTCAAGACAAGGGAAGAAATCTACCGATGATATTACTCAAGCCGTGAATTCTTTCACGAAATGAATATTGCTGCGCTCTGACGATCATCCTACAAGACGGGCGAAATTTTGAAACTAGAAAGTGTTTCAGAGATCTTTGACAGAGCATATTAGTGTGGTAGAGAAACTCATTTACTAGGAATAGCTGAAATCTCTGTCGGACTGGGTCGTTGGTCGACCAAGGTGTTGGAAGCCGCAGCCCTCAGGCCCACATAGCCTGGCTGGTGTGGTACACTTTGTAGGTACTTGTCCAATGCACTCTTGAACTTGTCTACCGTGCATCCCATGCTGTTTCTGGTGGTACATGGCAAGGGCCCGCCGGGCCGCATGTTTAAGGTGTTCTCTCTTGTCGTCCATATGGCACCTTTGGATTTCAGAGGAAGTATTTTACAAAGTCTTCCATGTCTGTCCTGCCAGTAGCAGGTTATTCCCGAATGTAAGTTGGCAACCAGACCTTCTAGGATTTTTCAGGCCAACGCACCCAAAACCGTCAGGACCATAGGCAACGCAATCTACACCGTCAGCACCATGGGCAACACACACAGCTGAACGCACCCAATAGTCAGCACTATAAACAACACTACACCGTCAGCATCGTGGTCAACGCACCCAACACCGTCAACACCGTGGTCAACGCACCCAACACCGTCAGCAGTGTGTGCAACACACCCAACCGTCAACACTGTCAGCAGTGTGGGCAATCCACCCAACACCGTCAACACCGTGGTCAACGCACCCAACACCGTCAGCACCGTGGGCAACGCACCCAACACCGTCAGCAGTGTGGTCAACGCACCCAACACCGTCAGCACCGTGGGCAACGCACCCAACACCGTCAGCAGTGTGGGCAACGCACCCAACACCGTCAGCAGTGTGGGCAACGCACCCAACACCGTCAGCAGTGTGGGCAACGCACCCAACCGTCAACACTGTCAGCTGTGTGGGCAACGCACCCAACACCGTCAGCAGTGTGGGCAAAGCACCCAACCGTCAACACCGTCAGCAGTGTGGGCAACGCACCCAACACCGTCAGCAGTGTGGGCAACGCACCCAACCGTCAACACCGTCAGCAGTGTGGGCAACGCACCCAACGGTCAACACTGTCAGCAGTGTGGGCAACGCACCCAACACCGTCAGCAGTGTGGGCAACGCACCCAACACCGTCAGCAGTGTGGGCAACACACCCAACCATCAACACTGTCAGCAGTGTGGTCAACACACCCAACCGTCAACACCGTCAGCAGTGTGGGCAATGCACCCAACACCGTCAGCAGTGTGGGCAACGCACCCAACACCGTCAGCAGTGTGGGCAACGCACCCAACCGTCAACACCGTCAGCAGTGTGGGCAACGCACCCAACACCGTCAGCAGTGTGGGCAACGCACCCAACCGTCAACACCGTCAGCAGTGTGGGCAACGCACCCAACACCGTCATCAGTGTGGGCAACGCACCCAACACCGTCAGCAGTGTGGGCAACGCACCCAACCGTCAACACCGTCAGCAGTGTGGGCAACGCACCCAACCGTCAACACTGTCAGCAGTGTGGGCAACGCACCCAACACCGTCAGCAGTGTGGGCAGCGCACCCAACACCGTCAGCAACACCCACACCGTCAGCAGTGTGGGCAATGCACCCAACACCGTCAGCAGTGTGGGCAACGCACCCAACACCGTCAGCAGTGTGGGCAAGGCACCCAACCTTCAACACCGTCAGCAGTGTGGGCAAACCACCCAACGGTCAACACAGTCAGCTGGTTGGGCAACGCACCCAACGGTCAACACTGTCAGCAGTGTGGGCAACGCACCCAACACCGTCAGCAGTGTGGGCAAGGCACCCAACACCGTCAGCAGTGTGGGCAAGGCACCCAACCGTCAACACCGTCAGCAGTGTGGGCAAGGCACCCAACCGTCAACACCGTCAGCACTGTGGGCAACGCACCCAACCGTCAACACCGTCAGCAGTGTGGGCAACGCACCCAACCGTCAACACCGTCAGCAGTGTGGGCAACGCACGCAACACCGTCATCAGTGTGGGCAACGCACCCAACACCGTCAGCAGTGTGGGCGTGTTAACACACCCAACCGTTAACACCGTCAGTAGTGTGGGCAACGCACCCAACACCGTCAACACCGTCAGCAGTGTGGGCAACGCACCCAACACCGTCAGCAGTGTGGGCAACGCACCCAACACCGTCAGCAGTGTGGGCAGCGCACCCAACCGTCAACACCGTCAGCACTGTGGGCAACGCACCCAACCGTCAACACCGTCAGCACTGTGGGCAACGCACGCAACACCGTCAGCAGTGTGGGCAACGCACCCAACACCGTCAGCAGTGTGGTCAACACACCCAACCGTCAACACCGTCAGCAGTGTGGGCAACGCACCCAACACCGTCAGCAGTGTGGGCAACGCACCCAACCGTCAACACCGTCAGCAGTGTGGGCAAGGCACCCAACCGTCAACACCGTCAGCAGTGTGGGCAAGGCACCCAACCGTCAACACCGTCAGCAGTGTGGGCAACGCACCCAACCGTGAACACCGTCAGCAGTGTGGGCAAGGCACCCAACCGTCAACACCGTCAGCAGTGTGGGCAACGCACCCAACCGTGAACACCGTCAGCAGTGTGGGCAAGGCACCCAACCGTCAACACCGTCAGCAGTGTGGGCAAGGCACCCAACCGTCAACACCGTCAGCAGTGTGGGCAAGGCACCCAACCGTCAACACCGTCAGCATTGTGGGCAACGCACCCAACCGTCAACACCGTCAGCAGTGTGGGCAACGCACCCAACCGTCAACACCGTCAGCAGTGTGGGCAACGCACCCAACCGTCAACACCGTCAGCAGTGTGGGCAACGCACCCAACCGTCAACACCGTCAGCAGTGTGGGCAAGGCACCCAACCGTCAACACCGTCAGCAGTGTGGGCAAGGCACCCAACCGTCAACACCGTCAGCAGTGTGGGCAACGCACCCAACCGTCAACACCGTCAGCAGTGTGGGCAAGGCACCCAACCGTCAACACCGTCAGCAGTGTGGGCAAGGCACCCAACCGTCAACACCGTCAGCAGTGTGGGCAACGCACCCAACCGTCAACACCGTCAGCAGTGTGGGCAAGGCACCCAACCGTCAACACCGGCAGCAGTGTGGGCAACGCACCCAACACCGTGACAGATATCTTTACCAAAAACATTTAACTTTTCTGTGCAGTAACTAGACACCAGAGAGAGAGAGAGAGAGAGAGAGAGAGAGGGGAAGGTGGTAGAGCCAACTCAGGTGGTCAGGTCATGAATGCTGACAACAAATGGTCTTGTTGTAAGCAGTAGATGAAGCAGAGGCTCTCCCCCACCGTGCACCTGGTCCCTCCGGCCACACGACCATAAGAAAACTGCAAGAAAATAAATACCTTGCAGGATAGTGAAGCTACATACCTTGCAGGATAGTGAAGCTAAATACCTTGCAGGATAGCGAAGCTACATACCTTGCAGGATAGTGAAGCTAAATACCTTGCAGGATAGTGAAGCTACATACCTTGCAGGATAGTGAAGCTAAATACCTTGCAGGATAGCGAAGCTAAATACCTTGCAGGATAGTGAAGCTACATACCTTGCAGGATAGCGAAGCTAAATACCTTGCAGGAGAGTGAAGCTAAATATTTAACCTTGCAGGATAGCGAAGCTAAATACCTTGCAGGATAGTGAAGCTAAATACCTTGCAGGATAGCGAAGCTAAATACTTGTCAGGATAGTGAAGCTAAATACCTTGCAGGATTGTGAAGCTAAATACCTTGCAGGATTGTGAAGCTAAATACCTTGCAGGATAGTGAAGCTAAATATCTTGCAGGATTGTGAAGCTAAATACCTTGCAGGATAGTGAAGCTAAATACCTTGCAGGATAGCGAAGCTAAATACTTTGCAGGATAGCGAAGCTAAATACCTTGCAGGATAGTGAAGCTAAATACCTTGAAGGATTGTGAAGCTAAATACCTTGCAGGATTGTGAAGCTAAATACCTTGCAGGATAGTGAAGCTAAATACCTTGCAGGATAGCGAAGCTAAATACCTTGCAAGATAGTGAAGCTAAATACCTTGCAGAATAGTGAAGCTAAATATACCTTGCAGGATAGCGAAGCTAAATACTTTGCAGGATTGTAAAGCTAAATACCTTGCAGGATTGTGAAGCTAAATGCCTTGCAGGATAGTGAAGCTAAATACCTTGTAGGATAGTGAAGCTAAATACCTTGCAGGATAGCGAAGCTAAATACCTTGCAGGATAGTGAAGCTAAATACCTTGCAGGATAGTGAACTAGCAAAATACCTTGCAGGATAGTGAAGCTAAATACCTTGCAGGATAGTGAAGCTAAATACCTTGCAGGATAGTGAAGCTAAATACCTTACAGGATTGTGAAACTAAAAACCTTGCAGGATTGTGAAGCTAAATACCTTGCAGGATTGTGAAGCTAAATACCTTGCAGGATAATGAAGCTAAATACCTTGCAGGATAGTGAAGCTAAATACCTTGCAGGATTGTGAAGCTAAATACCTTGCAGGATTGTGAAACTAAATACCTTGCAGGATTGTGAAACTAAATACCTTGCAGGATAGAGAGGCTAAATACCTTGCAGGATTGTGAACCTAAATACCTTGCAGGATAGTGAACCTAAATACCTTGCAGGATAGTGAAGCTAAATACCTTGCAGGATTGTGAAGTTCAATACCTTGCAGGATTGTGCAGCTAAATACCTTGCAGGATTGTGAACCTAAATACCTTGAAGGATTGTGAAGCTAAATACCTTGCAGGATTGTGAAGCTAGATACCTTGCAGGATTGTGAAGCTAAATACCTTGCTGGATTGTGAAGCTAAATACCTTGGAGGATAGTGAAGCTAAATACCTTGCAGGATTGTGAAGCTAAATGCCTTGCAGGATAATGAAGCTAAATACCTTGCAAGATTGTGAAGCTAAATACCTTGCAGGATAGTGAAGCTAAATACCTTGCAGGATTGTGGAGCTAAATACCTTGCAGGATTGTGAACCTAAATACCTTGCAGGATTGTGAAGCTAAGCAGGATTGTGAACCTAAATACCTTGCAGGATTGTGAACGTTAATACCTTGCAGGATTATAAAGCTAAATACCTTGCAGGATAGTGAAGCTAAATACCTTGCAGGATTGTGAACGTTAATACCTTGCAGGATTGTGAAGCTAAATGCCTTGCAGGATAATGAAGCTAAATACCTTGCAAGATTGTGAAGCTAAATACCTTGCAGGATAGTGAAGCTAAATACCTTGCAGGATAGTGAAGCTAAATACCTTGCAGGATTGTGAAGCTAAATACCTTGCAGGATTGTGAAGCTAAATACCTTGCAGGATAGTGAAGCTAGATACCTTGCAGGATTGTGAAGCTAAATACCTTGCAGGATTGTGAAGCTAAATACCTTGCAGGATTGTGAACCTTAATACCTTGCAGGATTGTGAAGCTAAATACCTTGCAGGATTGTGAACCTAAATACCTTGCAGGATTGTAAACCTAAATACCTTGCAGGATTGCGAAGCTAAATGCCTTGCAGGACAGTGAACCTAAATACCTTGCAGGATTGTAAACCTAAATACCTTGCAGGATAGTGAACTTAAATACCTTGCAGGAGTGTGAAGCTAAATACCTTGCAGGATTGTGAACCTAATTACCTTGCAGAATAGTGAAGCTAAATACCCTGCAGGATTGTGAAGCTAAATACCTTGCAGGATTGTGAACCTAAATACCTTGCAGGATTGTGAACGTTAATACCTTGCAGGATTATGAAGCTAAATACCTTACAGGATAGTGAAGCTAATACCTTGCAGGATAGTAAAGCTAAATACCTTGCAGGATTGTGAAGCTAAATACCTTGCAGAATAGTGAAGCTAAATACCTTGCAGAATAGTGAAGCTAAATACCTTGCAGGATTGTGAAGCTAAATACCTTGCAGGATTGTGAAGCTAGATACCTTGCTGGATTGTGAAGCTAAATACCTTGCAGGATAGTGAAGCTAAATACCTTGCAGGATAGTGAAGCTAAATGCCTTGCAGGATAATGAAGCTAAATACCTTGCAGGATAGTGAAGCTAGATACCTTGCAGGATAGTGAAGCTAAATACCTTGCAGGATTGTGAACGTTAATACCTTGCAGGATAGTGAAGCTAAATACCTTACAGGATAGTGAAGCTAAATACCTTGCAGGATAGTGAAACTAAGCAGGATTGTGACCCTTGATACCTTGCAGGATTGTGAAGCTAAATATCTTGCAGGATTGTGAAGCTAAATACCTTGCAGGATAGTGAAGCTAAATACCTTGCAGGATTGTGAAGCTAAATACCTTACAGGATTGTGAAGCTAAATACTTTGCAGGATAGTGAACCTTAATACCTTGCAGGATTGTGAAGCTAAATACCTTGCAGGATTGTGAAGCTAAATACCTTGCAGGATTATGAACCTAAATACCTTGCAGGATTGTAAACCTAAATACCTTGCAGGATTGTGAACCTAAATACCTTGCAGGATTATGAAGCTAAATACCTAGCACGATTGTGAAGTTCAATACCTTGCAGGATTGTGAAGCTAAATACCTTGCAGGATTGTGAGGCTAAATACCTTGCAGGATAGCGAAGCTAAATAACTTGCAGGATTGTGAACCTGAAGGAAATGTTTATAGGATAGTCAAGGTAGAATGAACATGAATGTCTTGTATCCCACCGCCAACGACATGCATCCCTTCACCAACGACATGCATCCCATCACCAACGACATGCATCCCTTCACCAACGACATGCATCCCTTCACCAACGACATGCATCCCTTCACCAACGACATGCATCCCATCACCAACGACATGCATCCCTTCACCAACGACATGCATCCCTTCACCAACGACATGCATCCCTTCACCAACAACATGCATCCCATCACCAACGACATCCATCCCATCACCAACGACATGCATCCCATCACCAACGACATGCATCCCTTCACCAACGACATGCATCCCTTCACCAACAACATGCATCCCATCACCAACGACATGCATCCCATCACCAACGATATGCATCCCTTCCCCAACGACATGCATCTCTTCACCAACGACATCCATCCCATCACCAACGACATCCATCCCATCACCAACGACATCCATCCCATCACGAACGACATCCATCCCATCACCAACGACATCCATCCCATCACGAACGACATGCATCCCTTCACCAATGACATGCATCCCATCACTTTTCATATAATGACAGTACTATGGATAAACTTAAGTTCCAGCCATAGCCATATTATTTCTAATGTGGAAGAATGATACATTACTCTCTGAAAGCAGTTGACACTGTCCATGGCAAGGGTGAGATCAGTGGTTGAGAAGGTAACATGATAAACCACTGTGTTATGATAACTGATTAAATGGATTATTCATTATCGGAGAATGACAAGTGATGATCAAGCCTGATTTTGAAGATAGTAATGATATTGCTCAGAACAACATTTTCTGGAAGGTTATTTCTTGCATTAGTAATGTCTTTGGTACAAAATGTTTCATACATTCCAGATTAACTCGGTGACCTCTTAAGTTATAATCCATTTGCTGTCGTTGGTAGGGCTGGCGCTGCTGGAAAGAAATGTTCACCATCGAGGTTGTAGAATCCTTTACGTATTATGAAACATTATATTACGTTGCCCAGGAGGCGACTTGAGTTTAATTATCTTAGTCTTTCCTCGTATTGTTTGATACGGACGGAGGGAATTAACTTAGTTGCTCCTCGCTGTACTGTGTCCAATGTAAGATTATCCTTGCCCTATGTGAGGGACGCAAGACTTGCCCTGCATATTGAAGATGTGGTCTTGCTAGAGTTAAGTGTAGCGACATTATCACATCCTTGCTTTTGTATGTCAAGTTTCTGTTTCTAAATCTAAGATCCTGTTGGCTTTGTATGGTCAAGTTTCTGTTTCTAAATCTAAGATCCTGTTGGCTTTCATGGTAGATTCTGTTTCTAAATCTAAGATCCTGTTGGCTTTCATGGTATATTCTGTTTCTAAATCTAAGATCCTGTTGGCTTTCTTGGTAGATTCTGTTTCTAAATCTAAGATCCTGTTGGCTTTCATGGTAGATTCTGTTTCTAAATCTAAGATCCTGTTGGCTTTCTTGGTAGATTCCGTTTCTAAATCTAAGATCCTGTTGGCTTTCATGGTAGATTCTGTTTCTAAATCTAAGATCCTGTTGGCTTTCTTGGTAGATTCTGTTTCTAAATCTAAGATCCTGTTGGCTTTCATGGTAGATTCTGTTTCTAAATCTAAGATCCTGTTGGCTTTCATGGTAGATTCTGTTTCTAAATCTAAGATCCTGTTGGCTTTCATGGTAGATTCTGTTTCTAAATCTAAGATCCTGTTGGCTTTCATGGTAGATTCTGTTTCTAAATCTAAGATCCTGTTGGCTTTCATGGTAGATTCATTACAATGTTGGTAGAATGTGAAGTTACTGGAGACCCTCGACCTCTCACACTTGTGCTTCATCACTTCATGTTTGGTTGAGGTTTCCTACTTGTAACAGCTGACATTTATTGACATTTAATGTCATTCATCATTAACTACATCATTTATAATTAACTACATCATTTATCATTAACTAGATCATTCAAAAGTTTTATCCACGTAGGTTCTCTTGTGATCTTAGCCCATCTTCATGTGTTAATATGGCACTGTGTGTGTCATCCACAAATGTGGACACTACGTTATTTAACCTTACGCGGGTATGGTTAATATAACCTTACATGGATATGGTTAATATAACCTTACGTGGATATGGTTAATATAACCTTACATGGATATGGTTAATATAACCTTACGTGGATATGGTTAATATAACCTTACGTGGATATGGTTAATATAACCTTACGTGGATATGGTTAATATAACCTTACGTGGATATGGTTAATATAACCTTACGTGGATATGGTTAATATAACCTTACGTGGATATGGTTAATATAACCTCACGTGGATATGGTTAATATAGATGAGGAAAGGTATAGGGCCAAGTACGTGTCCCTGGGGGAGTCCAGTTGTGTTCAGAACACGGTCAGGAAGATTCTCCCTGGTCATTACGACTCTCTACCTCCTACCACCTCACTAGGCTTCTGGGTCAGCAGGCATGTCAAGGCAGGAAGTGGGTGCCTCAGTTTAACAACGTAGGGAAGTTGGCTGAAGGTTGTCTGGATGGCCACAAATATCGTCTCTTGCTCGTCGTGTCTTGTCACGAGCGCAGAATGATGTAGCATCACATCCCAGGAGGGCCCCATCTACGGTTTCTACAACCATCTGTTGTTGTGTGTATCAGTGATCACTCTGTGTTGTACCATAAGTTTATATATCGTTAATGTGAGGATAATTATACGATCATTATCGGACAGTTGGCAACTTTCATATATATAGGAATGACGTGTGGTCGTCTGCTGTGCTGATCCTTCCTGGGGAGGTCAACTGAACATCTGGGTCAACAACTGTCCGGCTATCTCGTGTGTTGGACGTTTACAATCATAGACAGAAATGATCATTACCTGCTGGGCTTTAATTAGTCGTCCACTTAAGTTACCCACAGGCGATAGTTCTCCCCTGACGATGTAATTGCTTGTTATCACTCAATACGTGTCGCTGCTTGTAGCCTAGAAACAAAACTTGAAAAAAAGAAAATTGTTTACGGTTGTTGTGATGTAATCATCTGCACAGAGAGAGAGAGAGAGAGAGAGAGAGAGAGAGAGAGAGAGAGAGAGAGAGAGAGAGAGAGAGAGAGAGATGTCGTAAGACAAGATAATGAGAGTCGTAAGTCATGCATTGACAAGGAGGAGGACATGACATGACATGACATTGTCATGTGCTGGCTGCCGGCCGCGACCCTCAACAGTTTGGTTGACCACCCACTAGACCGGGACCTGGGCGAATACATGATGATCCCCAGTGACATCAGGTATACCCCAGGTAGACTCCTGGTATACCCCAGGTAGACTCCTGGTATACCCCAGGTAGACTTCTGGTACACTTCAGGTAGACTTCTGGTATACTCCAGGTAGACTCCTGGTACACTTCAGTTAGACTCCTGGTAGACTCCAGGTAGACTCCTGGTGTACCCCAGGTAGACTTCTGGTATACCGCAGGTAGACTCCTGGTATACTCCAGGTAGACTCCTGGTGTACCCCGGGTAGACTCATGGTACACTCCAGGTAGCCTACTGGTAGACTCCAGGTAGACTTATGGTACGCTCCAGGTAGACTACTGGTAGACTCCAGGTAGACTCCTGGTAGACTCCAGGTAAACTCCAGGTAGACTCCTGGTATACCCCAGGTAGACTTCTGGTATACCGCAGGTAGATTCCTGGTATATCCCAGGTAGACTCCTGGTATACTCCAGGTAGACTCCTGATATACTCCAGGTAGACTCCTGGTATTTCCAGGTAGACTCCTGGTGTACCCCAGGTAGACTTCTGGTATACCGCAGGTAGACTCCTGGTATACCGCAGGTAGACTCCTGGTAGACTCCAGGTAGACTCGTTATACATCAGGTAGACTCCTGGTATACTCCAGGTAGACTCTTAGTATACTTCAGGTAGACTTGGTATACACCAAGTAGACTCCTGGTATATTCCAGGTAGACTCCTGGTGTACTCCCGGTAGACTCTTGGTGTACTCTAAGTAGACTCCTGATATACTCCAGGTAGACTCCTGGTATACTCCAGGTAGACTTCTGTTACACTCCAGGTAGACTCCTAGTATACTCCAGGTAGACTCCTGGTACACTCCAGGTAGACTTCTAGTATACTCCAGGTAGACTTCTGGTATACTCCAGGTAGACTCATGGTATACCCCAGGTAGATTCCTGGTATACTCCAGGTAGACTCCTGATATACCTCAGGTAGACTTCTGGTATACCCAGGTAGTCTCCTGGTATACTCCAGGTAGACTCCTGTTGTACCCCAGGTAGACTCCTGGTATACCCCAGGTAGACTCCTGGTATACTCCAGGTAGACTCCTGGTATACCCCAGGTAGACTCCTGGTATACCTCAGGTAGACTCCAGTTATACCCAGGTAGTCTCCTGGTATACTCCAGGTAGACTCCTGTTGTACCCCAGGTAGACTCCTGGTATACTCCAGGTAGACTCCTGGTGTACTCCAGGTAGACCCCTGGTATACTCCAGGTAGACTCCTGGTACACTCCAGGTAGACTCCTGGTACACCCGGTATACCCCTGGTATACTCCAGGTATATTCCTGGTATATCCTAGGTAGACTCCTGGTATACTCCAGGTAGACTCCTGGTATACTCCAAGTAGACTCCTGGTATACTCCAGGTAGACTCTTGGTATACTCCCATAGACTCTTGGTATACTTCAGGTAGATTCCTGGTATACTTTACGTAGACTGGTATACTCCAGGTAGACTCCTAGTGTACTTGCAGTATACATCTCGTGTATACCTGGTAAAGTCTTCGGGGGTCTTCACCCTCACAGCCCGGGCTGGGCCCAGGCTGCTGGATTGGGTCGTTGGTCGACCAAGGTGTTGGAAGCCGCAGCCCTCAGGCCCACATAGCCTGGCTGGTGTGGTACACTTTGTAGGTACTTGTCCAATGCACTCTTGAACTTGTCTACCGTGCATCCCATGCTGTTTCTGGTGGTACATGGCAAGGGCCCGCCGGGCCGCATATGTTGCTCACACACACACACACACGTATGTCTGACCACATCCAGCAAACTACAGAACCATCTTTACCATCAGCTTATAACAACTACCATAGACATACTGTGAAGCACGGGGCAGACTGGCCAGTGAAGCACGGGGCAGGCTGGCCACTGAAGCACGGGGCAGGCTGGCCAGTGAAGCACGGGGCAGACTGGCCACTGAAGCACGGGGCAGGCTGGCCACTGAAGCACGGGGCAGGCTGGCCACTGAAGCACGGGGCAGACTGGCCACTGAAGCACGGGGCAGGCTGGCCACTGAAGCACGGTGTAGGCTGGCCAATGAAGCACGGGGTACGCTGGCCAGTGAAGCACGGGGTAGGATGACCACTGAAGCATGGGGTAGGCTGGTCACTGAAGCACGGGGCAGGATGACCAATGAAGCACAGGGTAGACTGACTACTGAAGCACGGAGCAGGCTGGTCACTGAAGCACGGGGCAGGCTGGCCACTGAAGCACGGGGCAGGCTGGCCAGTGAAGCACGGCGTATTCTGGCCAATGAAGCACGGCTTAGGATGACCACTGAAGCATGGGGTAGGCTGGTCACTGAAGCACGGGGCAGGATGACCACTGAAGCACAGGGTAGACTGACTACTGAAGCACGGAGCAGGCTGGTCACTGAAGCATGGGGTAGCATGACCAAGAAGCACAGGGTAGACTGGCCACTGAAGCACTGTGCAAACTGGTCACTAAAGTACGGGGTAGGCTGGCCATTGAAGCACGAGTTAGGCTAGCCACTGAAGCATAGAGTAGAATGACCAAGAAGTACAGGTTAGACTGGCCACTGAAACATGGGGCAGACTGGCCATTGAAGCACGGGTTAGGCTGGTCACTGAAACAGGGCAAGCTGGCCACTGAAGCACTCGGTAGGATGGCCACTGAAACAAGGGGTAGGCTGACGAATGGGGCACGGGATAAGCTGGTCATTGAAGCACAGGTTAGGCTGGCTAATGAAGCACTGGATAGGATGGCCACTGAAGCAAGGGATAGGCTGGTCGTTGAAGCACGGGGTAGGCTGGCCACTGAAGCATGGGTTAAGTTTGCCACTGAAGCACTGGGTAGGCTAGTCACTGAAGCACGGGGCACGCTGACCACTGAAGCACCGAAACATCACGCCCTCGGCATGAGCAGCTTGGATATCAGCAGTGAATGTACCAAGAACAGTGATGAACATGAACTGTCAGTAATGAATGTACCACGTGCAGTGATAAGCATGAAATATGAGCAGTGAATGTACCACATGCAGCGATAAACATGAACTATTAGCAATGAATGTACGATGTGCAGTGACAAAAATGAGCTATCAGCAGTGAATGTACCGCATGTAGTGATAGACATGAACTATCAGCAGTGAATGCACCCCATACAGTGATAAACATGAGCTATCAGCAGTGAATGCACCCCATACAGTGATAAACATGAGCTATCAGCAGTGAATGTACCACATGCAGTGATAAACATGAACTATCAGCAGTGAATGTATCACGTGCAGTGATATACATCAATTATCAGCAGTGAATGTACCCCATACAGTGATAAACATGAACTATCAGCAGTGAATGTACCCCATACAGTGATAAACATGAACTATCAGAAATGAATGTTCCACATGCAGTGATGAACAGGAACAATCAGCAGTGAACGTACCACGTAGAGTGATGAATATAAACGATCAGCAGTGAATATTCCACATGCAGTGATGAACATGAACAACCAGCAGTGAATGTACCACGTGCCATGATAAAAACGAACTATCAGCAGTGAATGTACAACGCAGTGATATTCAACTATCAGCAGTGAATGCACCACTTACAGTGATAAACATAAACTATCAGCAGTGAATGTACCACGTGCAGTGATAAACACGAACTATCAGAAATGAATGTTCCACATGCAGTGATGAACAGGACCAACCAGCAGTGAACGTACGTCGTGCAGTGATAACCATGAAGTCAGCAGTGAATATACCACGTGCAGTGATACACTTGAACTGTCTGCAATGAATGTGCCACATGCAGTGACAAACTTGAGCTATCAAGAGTGAATATACCACATGCAGTGATAAACAGGAACTATCAGCAGTGAATATACTATATGCAGTGATAAACATGAACTATGAGCAGTGATTATAACGCGTGCAGTGATAAGCATGAACTATCAGCAGAGAGTTTACCACATGCAGTGATAAATGTGAACTATCATCAGTGAATGTACCACTTGCAGTGATATTCATGAACTATCAGCAGTGAATGTAACACATGCAGTGATATAGAGGAACTATCAGCAGTGAATGTACCACATGCAGTGATAAACATGAACTATCAGCAGTGAATGTATCACATGCAGTGATATACATGAACTATCAGCAGTGAATGTACCACTTGCAGTGATATTCATAAACTATCAGCAGTGAATGTACCACTTGCAGTGATATTCATAAACTATCAGCAGTGAATGTAACACATGCAGTGATATAGAGGAAATATCAGCAGTGAATGTACCACATGCAGTGATAAACATGAACTATCAGCAGTGAATGTACCACATGCAGTGATATAGAGGAAATATCAGCAGTGAATGTACCACATGCAGTGATATACATGAACTATCAGCAGTGAATGTACCACTTGCCGTGATATTCATGAACTATCAGCAGTGAATGTAACACATGCAGTGATATAGAGGAAATATCAGCAGTGAATGTACCACATGCAGTGATATACATGAACTATCAGCAGTGAATGTACCACATGCAGTGATAAACATGAACTATCTGCAGTGAATGTACCACATGCAGTGATAAACATGAACTATCATCAGTGAATGTATCACATGCAGTGATAAACATGAACTATCATCAGTGAATGTATCACATGCAGTGATAAACATGAACTATCATCAGTGAATGTATCACATGCAGTGATATACATGAACTATCATCAGTGAATGTATCACATGCAGTGATATACATGAACTATCATCAGTGAATGTATCACATGCAGTGATAAAACGAACTATCATCAGTGAATGTATCACATGCAGTGATATACATGAACTATCATCAGTGAATGTATCACATGCAGTGATATACATGAACTATCATCAGTGAATGTATCACATGCAGTGATAAAACGAACTATCATCAGTGAATGTATCACGTGCAGTGATATACATGAACTATCATCAGTGAATGTATCACATGCAGTGATATACATGAACTATCATCAGTGAATGTATCACATGCAGTGATATACATGAACTATCATCAGTGAATGTATCACATGCAGTGATATACATGAACTATCATCAGTGAATGTATCACATGCAGTGATAAAACGAACTATCATCAGTGAATGTATCACATGCAGTGATATACATGAACTATCATCAGTGAATGTATCACATGCAGTGATATACATGAACTATCATCAGTGAATGTATCACATGCAGTGATAAAACGAACTATCATCAGTGAATGTATCACATGCAGTGATATACATGAACTATCATCAGTGAATGTATCACATGCAGTGATATACATGAACTATCATCAGTGAATGTATCACATGCAGTGATAAAACGAACTATCATCAGTGAATGTATCACGTGCAGTGATATACATGAACTATCATCAGTGAATGTATCACATGCAGTGATATACATGAACTATCATCAGTGAATGTATCACATGCAGTGATAAACATGAACTATCATCAGTGAATGTATCACGTGCAGTGATATACATGAACTATCATCAGTGAATGTATCACATGCAGTGATATACATGAACTATCATCAGTGAATGTATCACATGCAGTGATAAACATGAACTATAATCAGTGAATGTATCACATGCAGTGATATACATGAACTATCATCAGTGAATGTATCACGTGCAGTGATATACATGAACTATCATCAGTGAATGTATCACATGCAGTGATAAACATGAACTATCATCAGTGAATGTATCACATGCAGTGATAAACATGAACTATAATCAGTGAATGTATCACATGCAGTGATATACATGAACTATCATCAGTGAATGTATCACATGCAGTGATAAACATGAACTATCATCAGTGAATGTATCACATGCAGTGATAAACATGAACTATAATCAGTGAAGTGGTGTTCGCTCTCAAGTGGCAAAACGCCAAGAGGTTGATGAAGGGAACATTTCAGTATCAGTAGAGGTTGATGAAGGGAACATGTCAGTATCAGTAGAGGTTGATGAAGGGAACATATCAGTATCAGTAGAGGTTGATGAAGGGAACATTTCAGTATCAGTAGAGGTTGATGAAGGGAACATGTCAGTATCAGTAGAGGTTGATAAAGGGAACATGTCAGTATCAGTAGAGGTTGATAAAGGGAACATGTCAGTATCAGTAGAGGTTGATGAAGGGAACATGTCAGTATCAGTAGAGGTTGATGAAGGTAACATGTCAGTATCAGTAGAGGTTGATGAAGGGAACATGTCAGTATCAGTAGAGGTTGATGAAGGGAACATGTCAGTATCAGTAGAGGTTGATGAAGGGAACATGTCAGTATCAGTAGAGGTTGATGAAGGGAACATGTCAGTATCAGTAGAGGTTGATAAAGGGAACATATTGATACTTGTAGTAAAGTTTTATAATGTTTTCCTTTTCTGGTATGGCGGGGTTCCGTGTCATTGAGATGCATGATACTATTGTATTCTGGGGTGGTAGGGTTCTGTGCTGGTGAGAGGCATGGTAGTGTTGTATTCTGGGGTGGTAGTGTCCTGTGCTAGTGGGAGGCATTGTATTCTGGGATGATAGGACCCCGTGCTAGTGAGAGGCATTATAGTATTCTATTCTGGGGTGGTAGGGCCCCATGCTTGTGTGAGGTATGGTACTATATTATTCTGGGGTGGAAGGGTCACTTTCTAGTGAGAGGCAAGATACTGTTTTATTCTGGGGTGGTAGGGTCTCGTACTATTGCAAAGCATGATATTGTTGTATTCTGGGGTGGTAGAGTCCCATGCTATTTAGAGGCATGATACTGTTGTATTCTGGGATGGTAGGGTCCCGTGGCAATGAGAGGTATGATGCTGTATTCTGGGATGGTAGAGTCCCCTGCTAGAGATAGGCATGATACTTTTGTATTCTGGGGTGGTAGGGTGCCGTGCTAGTAAGAGGCATGATAGTGTTGTATTCTGGGGTGGTAGGGTGCCGTGCTAGTAAGAGGCATGATAGTGTTGTATTCTGGGGTGGTAGGGTGCCGTGCTAGTAAGAGGCATGACAGTGTTGTATTCTGGGGTGGTAGGGTGCCGTGCTAGTAAGAGGCATGATAGTGTTGTATTCTGGGGTGGTAGGGTGCCGTGCTAGTAAGAGGCATGATAGTGTTGTATTCTGGGGTGGTAGGGTCCCGTGCTAGTACGAGGCATGATAGTGTTGTATTCTGGGGTGGTAGGGTGCCGTGCTAGTAAAAGGCATGATAGTGTTGTATTCTGGGGTGGTAGGGTGCCGTGCTAGTAAGAGGCATGATAGTGTTGTATTCTGGGGTGGTAGGGTGCCGTGCTAGTGAGAGGCATGATAGTGTTGTATTCTGGGGTGGTAGGGTCCCGTGCTAGTGAGAGGCATGATAGTGTTGTATTCTGGGGTGGTAGGGTCCCGTGCTAGTGAGAGGCATGATAGTGTTGTATTCTGGGGTGGTAGGGTCCCGTGCTAGTGAGAGGCATGATAGTGTTGTATTCTGGGGTGGTAGGGTGCCGTGCTAGTGAGAGGCATGATAGTGTTGTATTCTGGGGTGGTAGGGTCCCGTGCTAGTAAGAGGCATGATAGTGTTGTATTCTGGGGTGGTAGGGTGCCGTGCTAGTGAGAGGCATGATAGTGTTGTATTCTGGGGTGGTAGGGTCCCGTGCTAGTAAGAGGCATGATAGTGTTGTATTCTGGGGTGGTAGGGTGCCGTGCTAGTGAGAGGCATGATAGTGTTGTATTCTGGGGTGGTAGGGTGCCGTGCTAGTGAGAGGCATGATAGTGTTGTATTCTGGGGTGGTAGGGTGCCGTGCTAGTGAGAGGCATGATAGTGTTGTATTCTGGGGTGGTAGGGTGCCGTGCTAGTGAGAGGCATGATAGTGTTGTATTCTGGGGTGATAGGGTCCCGTGCTAGTGAGAGGCATGATAGTGTTGTATTCTGGGGTGGTAGGGTGCCGTGCTAGTGAGAGGCATGATAGTGTTGTATTCTGGGGTGGTAGGGTGCCGTGCTAGTGAGAGGCATGATAGTGTTGTATTCTGGGGTGGTAGGGTGCCGTGCTAGTGAGAGGCATGATAGTGTTGTATTCTGGGGTGGTAGGGTCCCGTGCTAGTGAGAGGCATGATAGTGTTGTATTCTGGGGTGGTAGGGTGCCGTGCTAGTGAGAGGCATGATAATGTTGTATTCTGGGGTGGTAGGGTGCCGTGCTAGTGAGAGGCATGATAGTGTTGTATTCTGGGGTGGTAGGGTCCCGTGCTAGTGAGAGGTATGATACTGTTGTATTCTGGGGTGGTAGGGTGCCGTGCTAGTGAGAGGCATGATAGTGTTGTATTCTGGGGTGGTAGGGTGCCGTGCTAGTGAGAGGTATGATACTGTTGTATTCTGGGGTGGTAGGGTTGTGTGGCAGCGTCGTAAGGTTCTAGCAGCAGCAGTAGTAGTCATGGCCTCACTCTGTTAGATCCTGTTTTTCTCATCACTAGACCAACATTTGTGGACTCTGTAGTAACGTATCCTCGAGAGTTGAACACCTGTCTACTACCTCTCTTAATATCTACTTTGATATTATGTTGCTCTACGTCTGTCTCCCAACTACTACACTTCTCTTGTGTCGTCTGTTGTTCTCCTACACATTTTATATCCATCTTAGACTATGTGAACTCCTGGCATGAGACTGTGATGTCCTCTCACCCGCAAGCTGAGTTCCTCTAGATCTGGAATGTCAACGTTCACCATAGGGAATGGTTGAATGCCTCCCATACGGGTGGTAAAGGGATTGAAGCCCTCACGTTGTTCATTCTCAATGATTTAGAACGAATTATCTCCCACCTTACCTGTATACTTGACCACTGGATCTGTCTGTCACCTCACGGGTTTCCCGCTGTAAACACAGTGTTACCCCGAGTTGGTTCATCTGATCACACGTATAAATGTATCATTTCGAACGGCTGGAATAACTTACGTAACTTCTTTGTTGACTCCTTGGATGAGTTACTGTCTCGTCTGTAGTGATGCTTCTGTCTCCATCAAACACATAGCAGAGGTTGTTCTTGCGGGAATGGAAGCATTTATCCCCTCTTTATCCAAGACGACCTCTTCATCCAATCCATGGTTCAACCGATCTTGTTCTTAGGCCATTCAGGTAAGGGATCAGGCATATGGGGCTTCGAAAAACTCTCCTTCCTCTGGCTCCCATTCAGCTTTTATCACTGGCCGTAATCACTGCAAGCACGTTATCTGTGAGGCCAAGCGTTACTTTATCAAAGGAAGTGTGATAACCTTTCCTCGTCATCCACTGATAGGTCTTTGTGGTCTTTAGCTAGGGACATCTCGAACAACTTCTGCCGCTCTACCTTTCCTTCCGTTCTGACGGTACTGTAGCTTCTCTCCCGTAGACAGAACAACTCATTTTGGTTCCCGTTTCTCCTTTAAATCCACCTTGGATGACTAACATTCCTTCACTCGCTGATGATCCTCCTAGTAAATCCCTGAAATCTATTTTGGACTGTCCGAAAACCGCTTCTCTCTGGATCCATCCATCCCGTGTACTGATGGAGACGTGCTCCTGTGCTTGCTCGTCTGTTTCGTTTTTGTTTAAGAACCACAACTTTTCCTCCTTGGAAGCTTGCGATGCTGCATCCCATCACTAAGTACGTTGTTGCTTCCCATCACTAAGTACGTCGCTGCATCCCATCACTAAGTACGTCGCTGCATCCCATCACTAAGTACGTTGTTGCTTCCCATCACTAAGTACGTTGTTGCTTCCCATCACTAAGAATGGTGACTGTGATAACTGCCTCGGACGATCGTCCTATCACTTTAACATCTACCATTCCCAAAGTCTTTAAATCCCAGTCTTATTAATGCCTGGTCATCATCCCTAAAAGATTTTGGGAGTCATGTGTAGTTACCCATGACATATACAAAGCTTTTGACCGGATGTGGCAGTGGAGTATCATCTCTAAGCTCCGTTCTTTTGGCTTCCCTCCCTCACTTTGCTCTTTTATATCCATCTTCTCCTCAGGCCGATCTATCTCTGTGGTTGCTCATGGATCAGCTTCCTCACTTTCTCCACCACCAACGGTGTCCCTCAAGGTTATGTCTTGTCTCTTTCACTTTATTTCCTTTTCTTTCAACAATTTTCTCTCCACAAGTAATCCACTGCATTCATACGTTGACGACTGAACACTGCATTCATCCAACACGACATTCATCATTCCTTCTGAACAGTTGCTCCGGTTATATAAAGTATTGATCCGTTATTTTATGAAGTACTGCTCACACATCTGGGGTGGTCCTAGCTCTTCATCCTTACTGGACAGAGTTGAGTCGAAAGCGGTCCAGCTTATAACCTGTCCCAGGCTAACTGCCCAACTGGACCCCCTTACCCTACGTCGCAGTGTTGTTGTTGAGACCACACAATACCCGGCAAGCTGCTACGTTACATCATTACTATGTGGCAATTGGCAACGCGAGGGTGGGCCGATTTGATACCTACTTCTTTCCATATACGTCCAAGCTTTGGAACTCTACCTTCTCATGTCTTCCCGGGTGGGCCGTTTTGATACCTGCCTCTTTCCCTACACGTCCAAGCTTTGGAACTCTACCTTCTCATGTCTTCCCAGGTGGGCCGTTTTGATACCTGCCTCTTTCCCTACACGTCCAAGCTTTGGAACTCTACCTTCTCATGTCTTTCCCAATAACCATTACTTGGCACATTTTAAAAGACAGGTTTTTCACCTACTCCAAAATTCGTAAATACTTTCCCTTGTCTCTTGTTTACTTTCCCTTGTCTCTTGTTTTTCCCTTTCCTCGTTCTCTCTGTATATCAGCTCCAGCTTGGCCTTCACGTGGCATCTTGGTCGTGAGTGGAGTGTCCAACATTGGAAAATCTCAGCTTGTGTTATGACGTTGACACGAGGTATGACCTGCTGGAGGTGTCATGCAGCAGAGGTTGTCATGCAGCAGAGGCTGTCATGCAGCAGAGGCTGTCATGCAGCAGAGGCTGTCATGCAGCAGAGGTTGTCATGCAGCAGAGGCTGTCATGCAGCAGAGGTTGTCATGCAGCAGAGGCTGTCATGCAGCAGAGGTTGTCATGCAGCAGAGGTTGTCATGCAGCAGAGGTTGTCATGCAGCAGAGGCTGTCATGCAGCAGAGGTTGTCATGCAGCAGAGGTTGTCATGCCACTCATGTTCTTGACACTCAATCGTCAGCCTTGCCACCCCCCCCCCCCCCCCCCCCCCGCTTTGGTTTATCTTCCTGTAGTCTGGTTTAAGGCAAGTATTGTCAGTATGATGTTGGTTTATTTCTCTTTATATTTGATATAGTGAAGTAGAGGTTTAATGTTTCCTGGTTTATGATGCCAGAAGAAGGTTGGTTTATTGTCGTATCATGAAATATGGTATTATTACTATCATGGTTTATTGGAGAGACATAAGGTTTAAGTAAAGCATGTTATGAACATTTCTCCCAGACTGAAACACAGATGCTATGAGGGTCGTTAGCTGGACGACATAATCATGTTCTTCAAGAAACATAAGTGTAACAGATGATCTAATGTACCAGTTTATAATGATCAAAACCTGTGACAACTTTGACCAAAGCAGTTAAGTAAGAATAGATTTGTTTATATGATTTTTTCTGGTTGTTGTGTAAATAAACTGGTGGGCGACGTATGAAGTCAACTGCTTCTTGAAGAAGGATTGTTGACGTACGCCCATCATGGGGTACGCCCATCATGGGGTACGCCCATCATGGGGTACGCCCATCATGGGGTACGCCCATCATGGGGTACGCCCATCATGGGGTACGCCCATCATGGGGTACGCCCATCATGGTAACAACAGAATTGTTTTATGGTAGATTGAACGAGTCTACATGAGGATGAATGACGTCATACGCCCACTCACGAATTAAGGAAATCATGTTTTTGTTTCATTTTTCTTCGTACAGGAAGCTCTTGTGTTCGTGACGTCATTCTTCGTAATGGTTGTTATGTTTTGATGCATAATGGTAGTTCACTATTGGTGATTATGGTGGTAGACTGTTCATAATGGAAGCTGAATGTTAATTACGTAAGTAGATAATTGATTTGAATCATTTGATAATTTGACTGGTATAAAACGTGTTCAGAAGAATGCTATACCGTATTTATGGACGTGTTCAGAAGAATGCTATACCGTATTTATGGACGTGTTCAGAAGAATGCTATACCGTATTTATGGACGTGTTCAGAAGAATGCTATACCGTATTTATGGACGTGTTCAGAAGAATGCTATAACGTATTGATGGACGTGTTCAGAACAATGCTATACCGTATTTATGGACGTGTTCAGAAGAATGCTATACCGTATTTATGGACGTGTTCAGAAGAATGCTATACCGTATTTATGGACGTGTTCAGAAGAATGCTATACCGTATTGATGGACGTGTTCAGAAGAATGCTATACCGTATTTATGGACGTGTTCAGAAGAATGCTATACCGTATTTATGGACGTGTTCAGAAGAATGCTATACCGTATTTATGGACGTGTTCAGAAGAATGCTATACCGTATTGATGGACGTGTTCAGAAGAATGCTATACCGTATTTATGGACGTGTTCAGAAGAATGCTATACCGTATTTATGGACGTGTTCAGAACAATGCTATACCGTATTTATGGACGTGTTCAGAAGAATGCTATACCGTATTTATGGACGTGTTCAGAAGAATGCTATACCGTATTGATGGACGTGTTCAGAAGAATGCTATACCGTATTGATGGACGTGTTCAGAAGAATGCTATACCGTATTGATGGACGTGTTCAGAAGAATGCTATACCGTATTTATGGACGTGTTCAGAAGAATGCTATACCGTATTTATGGACGTGTTATGCCATCATGAGGGAGAGTCATGGCCGGAGGTCAGGGAAAACCTTGTGGTTTATGTTGAAGTTATTTATAGCAAGACAGATTCTCCAGCGGAGGAAATGACTGGGTCTGGACCAGAACCAATGACACTTATGTACTTGTTTGTTCATCTTAGGTCGTAATGACTGGGTCTGGACCAGAACCAATGACACTTATGTACTTGTTTGTTCATCTTAGGTCGTAATGACTGGGTCTGGACCAGAACCAATGACACTTATGTACTTGTTTGTTCATCTTAGGTCGTAATGACTGGGTCTGGACCAGAACCAATGACACTTATGTACTTGTTTGTTCATCTTAGGTCGTAATGACTGGGTCTGGACCAGAACCAATGACACTTATGTACTTGTTTGTTCATCTTAGGTCGTAATGACCGGGTCTGGACCAGAACCAATGACACTTATGTACTTGTTTGTTCATCTTAGGTCGTAATGACTGGGTCTGGACCAGAACCAATGACACTTATGTACTTGTTTGTTCATCTTAGGTCGTAATGACTGGGTCTGGACCAGAACCAATGACACTTATGTACTTGTTTGTTCATCTTAGGTCGTAATGACTGGGTCTGGACCAGAACCAATGACACTTATGTACTTGTTTGTTCATCTTAGGTCGTAATGACTGGGTCTGGACCAGAACCAATGACACTTATGTACTTGTTTGTTCATCTTAGGTCGTAATGACTGGGTCTGGACCAGAACCAATGACACTTCTGTACTTGTTTGTTCATCTTAGGTCGTAATGTTGTTCAGCAGTCGCCTGTGTTGAACACGCTGAATGTGGCAATGTGGTGATCCAGGTAACTTGTGCCAGTACCGTCTGGCACCTTACCTTACCTTACCTTACGATGGTTTGGAAGGTCTTCTACCCTCACAACTGGGTCTAGCACCTTACCTTACCTTACCTTACGATGGTTTGGAAGGTCTTCTACCCTCACAACTGGGTCTGGCACCTTACCTTACCTTACCTTACGATGGTTTGGGAAGTCTTCTACCCTCACAACTGGGTCTAGCACCTTACCTTACCTTACCTTACCTTACGATGGTTTGGGAGGTCTTCTACCCTCACAACTGGGTCTAGCACCTTACCTTACCTTACGATGGTTTGGGAGGTCTTCTTCCCTCACAACTGGGTCTAGCACCTTACCTTACCTTACGATGGTTTGGGAGGTCTTCTTCCCTCACAACTGGGTCTGGCACCTTACCTTACCTTACCTTACGATGGTTTGGGAGGTCTTCTACCCTCACAACTGGGTCTGGCACCTTACTTTATCCCACGCATACCGGAGTCAGCCGTGGTTGGTATGGTCAGGAGCAGGTCAACTGCGGTTGGTGTGGTCAGGAGTAGGTCAACCGTGGTTGGTATGGTCAGGAGTATTTCTACCGTAGTTGGTATGGTCAGGAGTAGGTGAAGTGTGGTTTGTATGGTCAGGAGTAGGTCAACCGTGGTTGGTATGGTCAGGAGTATTTCCACCGTGATTGGTATGGTCAGGAGTAGGTCAGCTGCGGCTGGTGTGGTCAGGAGTAGGTCAACTGTGGTTGGTATGGTCAGGAGTAGGTGAAGTGTGGTTGGTATGATCAAGAGTAGTCCTACCGTGGTTAGTATGGTCAGGAGTAGGTCATTCATGTTTGGTATGGTCAGGAGTAGGTCACTCATGTTTGGTATGGTCAGGAGTAGGTCACTCATGTTTGGTATGGTCAGGAGTAGGTCACTCATGTTTGGTATGGTCAGGAGTAGGTCACTCATGTTTGGTATGGTCAGGAGTAGGTTAACCGTGGTTGGTATGGTCAGGAGTAGGTCAACCGTGGTTGGTTTGGTCAGGAGTAGGTCATCTGTGGTTAGCATGGTCAGAAGTAGGTCAAGCGTGGTTGGTATGGTCAGGAGTAGGTCATCTGTATTTTGTATGGTCAGAAGTAGGTCGACTGTGGTTAGCATATTCAGAAGTAGGTCAAGCGTGGTTGGTATGGTCAGGAGTATATACGTCACATGTGACTTGTGGTCAGGAGTTGGTCAACCGGGTTTAATATCGTCAAGCAGGTCGTCCCTGCTTTGTATTGTCAGTAGGTCAGCCGTGGTTGGTATGGTCAGGAGTAGGTCAACCGTAGTTGGTATGGCCAGGAGGTCAGCCGTGGTTGGTATGGTCAGGAGCAGATCAACCGTGGTTGATATGGTCAGGAATAGGTCAGATATGGCTGGTATGGTCAGGAGTAGGTCAACTGCGGCTGGTGTGGTCAGGAGTAGGTCAACTGTGGTTGGTATGGTCAAGAGTAGGTCAACCGTGGTTAGTATGGTCAGGATTAGGTCAACCGTGGTTGGTATGGTGAGGAGTAGGTCAGGTATGGTTGATATGGTCAGGAGTAGGTCAGCTGTGGTTAGATTGATCAGGAGTAGGTCAAGTGTGGCTGGTATGGTCAGGAGTAGGTCAAGTGTAGTTGGTATGGTCAGGAGTAGGTCAGCTGTGGTTAGATTGATCAGGAGTAGATCAACTGAGGTTGGTATGGTCAGGAGTAGGTTACCTTTGGTTGGTATGGTCGGTAGCAAGTCATCCGTGGTTGGTATGGTCAGGAGTAGGTCAGTTGCAGTTGGTATGGTCAGGAGTAGGTGATGGGGTTTGTATGGTTAGGAGTAGGTCAGCTGTGGTTATGGTGGTCAGGAGTAGGTCAACCGTGGTTTGAATGGTCAGGAGTAGGTCAACCGTAGTTGATATGGTCAGGAGTAGGTCAGTCGTGGTTAGTATGGTCAGGAGTAGGTCAACTGTGGTTAGTATGGTCAGGAGTAGGTCACCTGTGGTTAGTATGGCCAGGAGTAGGTCCACTGTGGTTAGTATGGCCAGGAGTAGGTCCACTGTGGTTAGTATGGCCAGGAGTAGGTCAACTGTGGTTAGTATGGTCAGGAGTAGGTCAACCGTAGTTGATATGGTCAGGAGTAGGTCAGTCGTGGTTAGTATGGTCAGGAGTAGGTCAACTGTGGTTAGTATGGTCAGGAGTAGGTCACCTGTGGTTAGTATGGCCAGGAGTAGGTCCACTGTGGTTAGTATGGTCAGGAGTAGGTCAACTGTGGTTAGTATGGCCAGGAGTAGATCAACTGTGGTTAGTATGGTCAGGAGTAGGTCAACCGTAGTTGATATGGTCAGGAGTAGGTCAGTCTTGGTTAGTATGGTCAGGAGTAGGCCAACTGTGGTTAGTATGGTCAGGAGTAGGTCACCTGTGGTTAGTATGGCCAGGAGTAGGTCCACTGTGGTTAGTATGGCCAGGAGTAGGTCCACTGTGGTTAGTATGGTCAGGAGTAGGTCAACTGTGGTTAGTATGGTCAGGAGTAGGTCACCTGTGGTTAGTATGGCCAGGAGTAGGTCACCTGTGGTTAGTATGGCCAGGAGTAGGTCCACTGTGGTTAGTATGGCCAGGAGTAGGTCCACTGTGGTTAGTATGGCCAGGAGTAGGTCAACCGTTGTTGGTATAGTTAGGAATAGGTCAGCCGTGGTTGCTATGGTCAGGAGTATGTCAAGTGTGGCTAGTATGATCGGGAGTATGGTCAAGAGTAGGTCAGTTGTGGTTGGTTTATCACTAGTTGGTCATCCGTGGTTGGTATGGTCAGGATTAGGTCAACTGCGGTTGGTGTGGTTAGGAGTAGGTTGACTGTAGTTCGTATGGTCAGAAGTAGGTCATCTGCGGTTTCTATAGTCAGGAGTAGGTCAAGTGTGGTTCGTATAGTCGGTAGTAGGTCAACCGTGGTTAGTATGGTCAGGAGTAGGCCATGCGTGGTTGGCATGGTTAGGAGTAGGTCAGCCGGGGTTGAAATGGACATGTGTAGGTCAACCATGTTTAGTATGGTCAGGAGTAGGTCAACCTTGGTTGTTACAGCCAGTAGGTCAGCCGGGGCTCGAGTGGTTGGGAGTAGGTCAACTGCGGTTGGTGTGGTCAGGAATAGGTAAATATTTGTAGGTATGGTCAGTAGTAGGTCAACCGTGATTGGTATGGTCAGGAGTAGGTCAGCTGTGGTTGGTATGGTCAGGAGCAGGTCAACCGTGGTTAGTATGGCCAGGAGTAGGTCAACCATGGTTGGTATGGTCAGGAATAGGTTATCTGTGGTTAGTATGGCCAGGAGTAGGTCATCCGTGGTAAGTACAATCAGTAGTAGGTTAACCGTGGTTGATATGGTCAGAAATAGGCCAACCGTTGTTGGTATGGTCAGGAGTAGGTCACCCGTTGTTGGTATGGTAAAGAGTAAGTCAACCGTGATTGGTATGGTCAGGAGTAGGTCAACTGTGGTTAGTATGGTCAGGAGTAGGTTAGCTGTGGTTGGTATGGTCAGGAGTAGGTCAGATGTGATAGGTATGGTCAGTAGGTCAACCGTGGTTGGTATGGTCAGGAGTAGGTCATATGTTAAGTATGGTTAGTAGGTCAGCCGTGGTTGGTATGGTCAGGGTTAGGTCAACTGTGGTTGGTAAGTTCAGGAGTAGGTCAGCTGTGTTTAGTATGGTCAGGAGTAGGTCAGCTGTGTTTAGTATGGTCAGGAGTAGGTCACCCGTTGTTGGTATGGTAAAGAGTAAGTCAACCGTGATTGGTATGGTCAGGAGTAGGTCAGCTGTGGTTAGTATGGTCAGGAGTAGGTCAGCTGTGGTTAGTATGGTCAGGAGTAGGTCAGCTGTGGTTAGTATGGTCAGGAGGTCGGCAGGAGGAGTTAGTCAGTGTGAGGAGGGGTTTGCGTCTGGGGTCACCGAGTGATGTATGTGATAATACAGTATGGAGTTGTTGCTGTACCCAGAAGCTCATGAAGACTTTCATAATAACTTGGTCCCAGCGTTGATGGTTACCACATAACCCTCCCCCCCATCACTCATGGTCACACAACCCTCCCCCATCACTCATGGCCACACAACCCTCCCCCATCACTCATGGTCACACAACCCTCCCCCATCACTCATGGTCACACAACCCTCCCCCATCACTCATGGCCACACAACCCTCCCCCATCACTCATGGCCACACAACCCTCCCCCAGCCCCGTCATGGTCACACAACCCTCCCCCAGCCCCGTCATGGTACATCAACCCTCCCCCAGCCCCGTCATGGTCACACAACCCTCCCCCAGCCCCGTCATGGTCACACAACCCTCCCCCAGCCCAGTCATGGTCACACAACCCTCCCCCAGCCCCGTCATGGTACATCAACCCTCCCCCAGCCCCGTCATGGTCACACAACCCTCCCCCAGCCCCGTCATGGTCACACAACCCTCCCCCAGCCCAGTCATGGTCACACAACCCTCCCCCAGCCCCGTCATGGTCACACAACCCTCCCCCAGCCTCGTCATGGTCACACAACCCTCCCCCAGCCCCGTCATGGTCACACAACCCTCCCCCAGCCCCGTCATGGTCACACAACCCTCCCCCAGCCCCGTCATGGTCACACAACCCTCCCCCAGCCTCGTCATGGCCACACAACCCTCCCCCAGCCCCGTCATGGTCACACAACCCTCCCCCAGCCCCGTCATGGTCACACAACCCTCCCCCAGCCCCGTCATGGTCACACAACCCTCCCCCAGCCTCGTCATGGCCACACAACCCTCCCCCAGCCCCGTCATGGTCACACAACCCTCCCCCAGCCTCGTCATGGCCACACAACCCTCCCTCAACATCTTCATGGCCATACGACCCTCCCCCAGCCCTCTCATGGCCCTACGACCCTCCCTCTACATCCTCATGGCCATACAACCCTCCCCCAGCCCTCTCATGGCCCTACGACCCTCCCTCTACATCCTCATGGCCATACGACCCTCCCCCAGCCCTCTCATGGCCCTACGACCCTCCCTCTACATCCTCATGGCCATACAACCCTCCCCCAGCCCTCTCATGGCCCTACGACCCTCCCTCTACATCCTCATGGCCATACGACCCTCCCCCAGCCCTCTCATGGCCCTACGACCCTCCCTCTACATCCTCATGGCCATACAACCCTCCCCCAGCCCTCTCATGGCCCTACGACCCTCCCTCTACATCCTCATGGCCATACAACCCTCCCCCAGCCCTCTCATGGCCCTACGACCCTCCCTCTACATCCTCATGGCCATACGACCCTCCCCCAGCCCTCTCATGGCCCTACGACCCTCCCTCTACATCCTCATGGCCATACAACCCTCCCCCAGCCCTCTCATGGCCCTACGACCCTCCCTCTACATCCTCATGGCCATACGACCCTCCCCCAGCCCTCTCATGGCCCTGCGACCATCCCTCTACATCCTCATGGCCATACAACCCTCATCCAGTTTCCGCTCGGTCACTTCTCCCGCCTATCCTCCTCTTGGTGACTCATGGCCACTAGTCCCTCGCCTGGACCACTCATACCCACATCCCTTCCACACAGGGCCTTCATGCCCCCCTCGCTTCCACTCAGGGCCTTCATGCCCTCATCGCTTCCACTCATGGCCTTCATGCCCCCATCGCTTCCACACAGGGCCTTCATGCCCTCATCGCTTCCACTCATGGCCTTCATGCCCCCATCGCTTCCACACAGGGCCTTCATGCCCCCATCGCTTCCACTCATGGCCTTCATGCCCCCATCGCTTCCACTCATGGCCTTCATGCCCCCATCGCTTCCACTCATGGCCCTCGTTGCCACACACTTCTCGACCGATACCATTAAGATGGCGGCACATCATTAAAATCTTGGAAAGAGTGCTAAGAGGCCAGCTGACTGAATTTATGGAAGTGAACAATGTACATAACCCAGGACAACATGGTTTCAGGGCGGGAACATCTTGCCTCTCTCACTTGCTTGACCATTATGATACCATTGTTCAAGCTCTGGAAAACAAAGAAAATGATGAACACACACTTTGCAAAAGCATTTGACAAATGTGACCAATGGTGTCATAGCACAGAAAATGGGAAAGATGGGAATAACTGGAAAAATTGGGAGATGGATGTACAACTTGTTGATTAATAGATCACAACACGTAGTTATAACCATGCCATCTCCAGTACCTCCATAGTAAAAAGCTCAGTCCCCCAGGGAAGTGTACTTGCGCCCCTCCTGTTCCTCATACTTCTATGTGACATTAAGGCCCACACGAGCCACAGTTCCATATCATCCTTTGCAGATGATACAAGAATAAGTATGATAATCACATCAATAGAAGATGCCGAAAGGCTACAAAGAGACATAACCCAAGTCTTTAACTGGGCAACCGAGAACAACATGCTTTTCAACGGAGATAAGTTTCAACTCCTCCGGTATGGAGAACATGAAGAAATCAAGAACAACACACACACACACACACACACACACACACACACACACACACACACACACACACACTATCATAAACCAGATGAATAACGTGAAAGACCTTGGAGTAATAATGTCTAACGACCTAACCTTCAGCGAAGACGACAAAACAACGGTTGTCTCCACCAGAAGGATGGCAGGCTGGATCCTGCGGATCTTCAAGACAAGGGAAGAAAAACAATAATATTCAAGGCTCCAATTCTTTCACGAACTGAACATTGCTGTGTTCTAACATCATCCTACAAGACGGGAGAAATTGCGGAACTTAAGAATGTAAAGAGACCTTATACGTTCCATATTAATGTGGTAAAGGAACTGAAGTTCTGGGAACGACTGAAATCACTGAGGTTATACTCCCTGGAACGCAGACGGGAGAGGTATATCATCATCATGTATACCTGGAAAATCCTAGAAGATCCTAGGAGTTACCAGGAGGCTGCTGGGCGGGGCAGGAGGTCGGAGGGCGCGGCAGGAGGCAACTGGGAGGGGCAGGGTTAAGGTGGGTCAGGGAGGAGGCCATAGGGTATAGCTGGAGGCAGCAGGAGGCTGGTGGGCGGGGCAGCAGGAGGCTGGTGGGCGGGGCAGCAGGAGGCTGGTGGGCGGGGCAGCAGGAGGCTGGTGGGCGGAGCAGCAGGAGGCTGGTGGGCGGGGCAGCAGGAGGCTGGTGGGCGGGGCAGCAGGAGGCTGGTGGGTGGAGCAGCAGGAGGCTGGTGGGCGGGGCAGCAGGAGGCTGGTGGGCGGGGCAGCAGGAGGCAGATTTACATATGTTTACATGAGAAAGACAGACAACAGGAGGCCTGAGTGGGCCACGGTTGGGTTGTCTGGTAAAAAAATGAAGTTTAATTTGACAAGAAAATGTTATTCCACTCAGTAGTTTTCTAAGCCATCACCAAGTCCCCGCTGCTGCACATAGCCTTCTAGTGCCCCCGTTACCGCTGTCGTTTATACAGTTTATGTCTGGCGTTTTTCTCAAAGTCAACCTGAATATATAAAGTATTTGTTTAAACGACTTTTGAAGTTATTACTAGTCTTAACCTTCACCACGTCTGACGGTAACTTATTCCAGTGTTCAACACACCTACAGGAAACGAAGCTGTCCCCCCCCCACGTCCGTACTGCATCTTGTAGCTTGTAGTTATATTCCATTTGTCCTGGTAACTGTATTTTCTTGTATTTCGTCAAGATGTTCCTGGTTTACTTTATATTCCATTTGTCCTGGTAACTGTATTTTCTTGTATTTCGTCAAGATGTTCCTGGTTTACTTTATATTCCATTTGTCCTGGTAACTGTATTTTCTTGTATTTCGTCAAGATGTTCCTGGTTTACTTTATATTCCATTTGTCCTGGTAACTGTATTTTCTTGTATTTCGTCAAGATGTTCCTGGTTTACTTTATATTCCATTTGTCCTGGTAACTGTATTTTCTTGTATTTCGTCAAGATGTTCCTGGTTTACTTTATATTCCATTTGTCCTGGTAACTGTATTTTCTTGTATTTCGTCAAGATGTTCCTGGTTTACTTTATATTCCATTTGTCCTGGTAACTGTATTTTCTTGTATTTCGTCAAGATGTTCCTGGTTTACTTTATATTCCATTTGTCCTGGTAACTGTATTTTCTTGTATTTCGTCAAGATGTTCCTGGTTTACTTTATATTCCATTTGTCCTGGTAACTGTATTTTCTTGTATTTCGTCAAGATGTTCCTGGTTTACTTTATATTCCATTTGTCCTGGTAACTGTATTTTCTTGTATTTCGTCAAGATGTTCCTGGTTTACTTTATATTCCATTTGTCCTGGTAACTGTATTTTCTTGTATTTCGTCAAGATGTTCCTGGTTTACTTTATATTCCATTTGTCCTGGTAACTGTATTTTCTTGTATTTCGTCAAGATGTTCCTGGTTTACTTTATATTCCATTTGTCCTGGTAACTGTATTTTCTTGTATTTCGTCAAGATGTTCCTGGTTTACTTTATATTCCATTTGTCCTGGTAACTGTATTTTCTTGTATTTCGTCAAGATGTTCCTGGTTTACTTTATATTCCATTTGTCCTGGTAACTGTATTTTCTTGTATTTCGTCAAGATGTTCCTGGTTTACTTTATATTCCATTTGTCCTGGTAACTGTATTTTCTTGTATTTCGTCAAGATGTTCCTGGTTTACTTTATATTCCATTTGTCCTGGTAACTGTATTTTCTTGTATTTCGTCAAGATGTTCCTGGTTTACTTTATATTCCATTTGTCCTGGTAACTGTATTTTCTTGTATTTCGTCAAGATGTTCCTGGTTTACTTTATGGAACTTGGATTAAGTCGCCGAGAAGTCTACGTTTTTTTTTAAGAGAGAAGAGATTCAATCGTTTTAGCCTTTCTTCTTCGTATGCCAGATTTTGTCGCTCGTCTTTGTACTTGTTCTAATTTGTCCTGGTCTATTTTATAGTTTGTGGACCAAAACTGGAGAGCATATTCAAGGTTTGGTCTTACTAGAGAATTATAAAGTGTGAGAATAGTTTGTGTTGTCTTGTGTTCCTGGCTATGAAACCTAACATTTGTTTACCTTTTTTACTTGTTTGCTTGACACTGTTTACTGTATTTCAAATTGTTGTTACTGACCCTGCTGGCAGGGGACACAATTGGTCGTACAGGTGAGAGTTGACCACCAGTAGCTGTGCTAACCCGCTACTGACCACCCAGCTGTCATCCACTACCTTGCTCCTCACATCCTCTTCACACTCACATTACCCCCACACACCCACACCTACTCCCTCACTACCCACCACTCTGTTATACCCCCACACCCACAGCTACTCCCTCACCCTCCACCACTCTGTTATCCCCCCACACCCACAGCTACTCCCTCACCCTCCACCACTCTGTTATACCCCCACACCCACAGCTACTCCCTCACTACCCACCACTCAGTTATCCCCCACAGCTACTCCCTCACCCTCCACCACTCTGTTATCCCCCCACACCCACAGCTACTCCCTCACCCTCCACCACTCTGTTATCCCCCCACACCCACAGCTACTCCCTCACCCTCTCCCACTCTGTTGTCCCCCACACACCCACAGCTACTCCCTCACTACCCACCACTCTGTTATCCCCCACACCTACAGCTACTCTCTCACCCTCTACCACTCTGTTGTCCCCCACACACCCACAGCTACTCCCTCACTACCCACCACTCTGTTATCCCCCACACCCACAGCTACTCCCTCACCCTCTACCACTCTGTTGTCCCCCAGACACCCACAGCTACTCCCTCACTACCCACCACTCTGTTATCCCCCCACACCCACAGCTACTCCCTCACCCTCTACCACTCTGTTATCCCCCCACACCCACAGCTACTCCCTCACCCTCTACCACTCTGTTATCCCCCACACACCCACAGCTACTCCCTCACTACCCATACTCTGTTATCCCCCCACACCCACAGCTACTCCCTCACCCTCCACCACTCTGTTATCCCCCACACCCACACCTACTCCCTCACCCTCCACCACTCTGTTTTCCCCACACCCACAGCTACTCCCTCACTACCCATACTCTGTTATCCCCACACCCACAGCTACTCCCTCACCCTCCACCACTCTGTTATCCCCCCACACCCACAGCTATTCCCTTACCCTCCACCACTCTGTTATCCCCCCACACCCACAGCTACTCCCTCACCCTCTACCACTCTGTTATCCCCCACACACCCACACCTACTCCCTCACCCTCCACCACTCTGTTATCCCCCCCACACCCACAGCTACTCCCTCACCCTCCACCACTCTGTTATCCCCCACACCCACACCTACTCCCTCACCCTCCACCACTCTGTTATCCCCCCACACCCACAGCTACTCCCTCACCCTCCACCACTCTGTTATCCCCCACACCCACACCTACTCCCTCACCCTCCACCACTCTGTTATCCCCCCACACCCACAGCTACTCCCTCACCCTCTACCACTCTGTTATCCCCCACACCCACAGCTACTCCCTCACCCTCCACCACTCTGTTATCCCCACACCCACAGCTACTCCCTCACCCTCCACCACTCTGTTATCCCCCCACACCCACAGCTATTCCCTCACCCTCCCCCACTCTCTTAGTTCCTTCGTCAGCTAGATCGTGATCCAGTTTATCTGTATCGAAAAAAAAGCTAATATTCTCACCCAGTCCTGTGCCAAGGTGAAGACCATGCCTAGTGTACAGAGACCTCTCATGACATACATGGTCCCACACTGTCACCCAGTCCTGTGCCAAGGTGAAGACCATGCCTTGTGTACAGAGACCTCTCATGACATGCATGGTCCCACACTGTCATCCTCACTACACACAACTTGTGTTTCTCCCCAGCGTTCTACTGAGGGTACAGGAGTCCATGTTTACCTTACCGGCAACACCCATATCATCAGCTTCCCACAACTTGCCTTGAACTGGGTGGGCGGGGCAGCAGGAGGCTGGTGGGCGGGGCAGCAGGAGGCTGGTGGGCGGGGCAGCAGGAGGCTGGTGGGCGGGGCAGCAGGAGGCTGGTGGGCGGGGCAGCAGGAGGCTGGTGGGCGGGGCAGCAGGAGGCTGGTGGGCGGGGCAGCAGGAGGCTGGTGGGCGGGGCAGCAGGAGGCTGGTGGGCGGGGCAGCAGGAGGCTGGTGGGTGGAGCAGCAGAAGGCTGGTGGGTGGAGCAGCAGCAGGAGGCTGGTGGGTGGAGCAGCAGCAGGAGGCTGGTGGGTGGAGCAGCAGCAGGGGGGTGGGTGGAGCAGCAGCAGGAGGCTGGTGGGTGGAGCAGCAGCAGGGGGGGTGGGTGGAGCAGCAGCAGGAGGCTGGTAAGTGGAGCAGTAGGAGGCTTGTGGGTGGAGCAGCAGGGGGCTGGTGGGCGGGGCAGCAGGAGGCTGGTGGGCGGGGCAGCAGGATGCTGGTGGGCGGGGCAGCAGGAGACTGGTGGGCGGGGCAGCAGGAGGCTTGTGGGTGGAGCAGCAGAAGGCTGGTGGGTGGAGCAGCAGAAGGCTGGTGGGTGGAGCAGCAGCAGGAGGCTGGTAAGTGGAGCAGTAGGAGGCTTGTGGGTGGAGCAGCAGGGGGCTGGTGGGTGGAGCAGCAGGAGGTTGGTGGGTGGAGCAGCAGCAGGAGGCTGGTGGGTGGAGCAGCAGCAGGAGGCTGGTGGGTGGAGCAGTAGGAGGTTTGTGGGTGGAGCAGCATGGGGCTGGTGGGTGGAGCAGCAGGAGGTTGAGGGGTGGAGCAGCAGGAGGCTGGTGGGTGGAGCAGCAGCAGGGGGGTGGGTGGAGCAGCAGCAGGAGGCTGGTGGGTGGAGCAGCAGTAGGCTGGTGGGTGGAGCAGCAGCAGGGGGGTGGGTGGAGCAGCAGCAGGGGGGTGGGTGGAGCAACAGGAGGCTGGTGGGTGGAGTAGCAGCAGGAGGCTGGTGGGTGGAGCAGCAGCAGGAGGCTGGTGGGTGGAGCAGCAGCAGGAGGCTGGTGGATGGAGCAGCAGGAGGAGACTGGTGGGTGGAGCAGCAGCAGGAGGCTGGTGGGTGGAGCAGCAGCAGGAGGCTGGTGGGTGGAGCAGCAGCAGGAGGCTGGTGGGTGGAGCAGTAGGAGGCTTGTGGGTGGAGCAGCAGCAGCAGGAGGCTGGTGGGTGGAGCAGCAGCAGGAGGCTGGTGGGTGGAGCAGTAGGGGGATGGGTGGAGCAGCAGCAGGGGGGTGGGTGGAGCAGGAGCAGTAGGCTGGTGGGTGGAGCAGCAGGAGGCTGGTGGGTGGAGCAGCAACAGGAGGCTGGTGGGTGGAGCAGCAGCAGGAGGCTGGTGGGTGGAGCAGCAGCAGGGGGGGTGGGTGGAGCAGCAGCAGGAGGCTGGTGGGTGGAGCAGTAGGGGGATGGGTGGAGCAGCAGCAGGGGGGTGGGTGGAGCAGGAGCAGTAGGCTGGTGGGTGGAGCAGCAGGAGGCTGGTGGGTGGAGCAGCAGCAGGAGGCTGGTGGGTGGAGCAGCAGCAGGAGGCTGGTGGGTGGAGCAGCAGCAGGAGGCTGGTGGGTGGAGCAGTAGGGGGATGGGTGGAGCAGCAGCAGGGGGGTGGGTGGAGCAGGAGCAGTAGGCTGGTGGGTGGAGCAGCAGGAGGCTGGTGGGTGGAGCAGCAGCAGGAGGCTGGTGGGTGGAGCAGCAGCAGGAGGCTGGTGGGTGGAGCAGCAGCAGCAGGGGGGTGGGTGGAGCAGGAGCAGTAGGCTGGTGGGTGGAGCAGCAGGAGGCTGGTGGGTGGAGCAGCAGCAGGAGGCTGGTGGGTGGAGCAGCAGCAGGAGGCTGGTGGGTGGAGCAGCAGCAGGAGGCTGGTGGGTGGACCAGCAGCAGGGGGGGGTGGGTGGAGCAGCAGCAGGGGGGGTGGAGCAGCAGCAGGGGGGGTGGAGCAGCAGCAGGGGGTGGGTGGAGCAGCAGGGTGGGGGGGGTGGGGGGGGAGGTTGCTGGTATAGATCAATGATGGTGTGGAGGGAGGCGGACACACCCCCTCCCCTCACCCCCCCCCCCCGCCCACCCACCAACACCCATTTTGTACTGCCTTTTGTCGTCCCTCCTCTACCCTCCCCTCTCTCCTTCTCCCTCCTTCCCTTACTCTCCCTCCTCTCCCCTCCTCCCTCACTCCCTCCCTCCCACAGCTTCATCTTGTTATTCTCCCCTTCCCCCCCATGTGTCTCCGTGTACATCCACCCGGCATTGCTGTACGGCGCGTCATGCAGTTCTGCTGTGTGGGTCATGCAGCAGGAAGTAACACCGTGTTACCGTGTCAGGTGCTGTGTTCCTGGTGGGCTGGGGACCTGTGTGTGGGGTACTGCTGTGTTCCTGGTGGGCTGGGGACCTGTGTGTGGGGTACTGCTGTGTTCCTGGTGGGCTGGGGACCTGTGTGTGGGGTACTGCTGTGTTCCTGGTGGGCTGGGGACCTGTGTGTGGGGTACTGCTGTGTTCCTGGTGGGCTGGGGACCTGTGTGTGGGGTACTGCTGTGTTCCTGGTGGGCTGGGGACCTGTGTGTGGGGTACTGCTGTGTTCCTGGTGGGCTGGGGACCTGTGTGTGGGGTACTGCTGTGTTCCTGGTGGGCTGGGGACCTGTGTGTGGGGTACTGCTGTGTTCCTGGTGGGCTGGGGACCTGTGTGTGGGGTACTGCTGTGTTCCTGGTGGGCTGGGGACCTGTGTGTTGGGTACTGCTGTGTTCGTGGTGGGCTGGGGGCCTGTGTGTGGGGTACTGCTGTGTTCCTGGAGGGCTGGGGACCTGTGTGTGGGGTACTGCTGTGTTCCTGGAGGGCTGGGGACCTGTGTGTGGGGTACTGCTGTGTTCCTGGTGGGCTGGGGACCTGTGTGTGGGGTACTGCTGTGTTCGTGGTGGGCTGGGGACCTGTGTGTGGGGTACTGCTGTGTTCCTGGAGGGCTGGGGACCTGTGTGTGGGGTACTGCAGTGTTCCTGGTGGGCTGGGGGCCTGTGTGTGGGGTACTGCTGTGTTCCTGGTGGGCTGGGGACCTGTGTGTGGGGTACTGCTGTGTTTCTGGTGGGCTGGGGACCTGTGTGTGGGGTACTGCTGTGTTCCTGGTGGGCTGGGGGCCTGTGTGTGGGGTACTGCTGTGTTTCTGGTGGGCTGGGGGCCTGTGTGTGGGGTACTGCTGTGTTCCTGGTGGGCTGGGGACCTGTGTGTGGGGTACTGCTGTGTTCCTGGTGGGCTGGGGACCTGTGTGTGGGGTACTGCTGTGTTCCTGGTGGGCTGGGGACCTGTGTGTGGGGTACTGCAGTGTTCCTGGTGGGCTGGGGACCTGTGTGTGGGGTACTGCTGTGTTCGTGGTGGGCTGGGGACCTGTGTGTGGGGTTACTGCTGTGTTCCTGGTGGGCTGGGGGCCTGTGTGTGGGGTACTGCTGTGTTCCTGGTGGGCTTGGGACCTGTGTGTGGGGTACTGCAGTGTTCCTGGTGGGCTGGGGACCTGTGTGTGGGGTACTGCTGTGTTCGTGGTGGGCTGGGGACCTGTGTGTGGGGTACTGCTGTGTTCCTGGTGGGCTGGGGACCTGTGTGTGGGGTACTGCTGTGTTCCTGGTGGGCTGGGGACCTGTGTGTGGGGTACTGCAGTGTTCCTGGTGGGCTGGGGACCTGTGTGTGGGGTACTGCTGTGTTCCTGGTGGGCTGGGGGCCTGTGTGTGGGGTACTGCTGTGTTCCTGGTGGGCTGGGGACCTGTGTGTGGGGTACTGCTGTGTTCCTGGTGGGCTGGGGGCCTGTGTATGGGGTACTGCTGTGTTCCTGGTGGGCTGGGGACCTGTGTGTGGGGTACTGCTGTGTTCCTGGTGGGCTGGGGACCTGTGTGTGGGGTACTGCTGTGTTCCTGGTGGGCTGGGGACCTGTGTGTGGGGTACTACTGTGTTCCTGGTGGGCTGGGGACCTGTGTGTGGGGTACTACTGTGTTCCTGGTGGGCTGGGGACCTGTGTGTGGGGTACTGCTGTGTTCCTGGTGGGCTGGGGACCTGTGTGTGGGGTACTACTGTGTTCCTGGTGGGCTGGGGACCTGCGTGGGGGATACTGCTGTGTTTTTGCCATGTGTGGCAACACTGATGCAGCAGTGAAGTGGGTCATGTGTTGCCCCTGAGCTGTGCCATGTGTGGCAACACTGGTGCAGCAGTGAAGTGGGTCATGTTTGGCAACACTGATTCAGCAGTGAAGTGGGTCATGTGTTGCCCCTGAGCTGTGCCATGTGTGGCAACACTGTTTCAGCAGTGAAGTGGGTCATGTGTTGCCTCTGAGCTGTGCCATGTGTGGCAACACTGGTGCAGCAGTGAAGTGGGTCATGTGTGGCAACACTGATTCAGCAGTGAAGTGGGTCATGTATTGCCCCTGAGCTGTGCCATGTGTGGCAACACTGGTGCAGCAGTGAAGTGGGTCATGTGTTGCCCCTGAGCTGTGCCATGTGTGGCAACACTGGTGCAGCAGTGAAGTGGGTCATGTGTTGCCCCTGAGATGTGCCATGTGTGACAACACTGGTGCAGCAGTGAAGTGGGTCATGTGTGGCAACATTGATGCAGCAGTGAAGTGGGTCATGTGTTGCCCCTGAGCTGTGCCATGTGTGGCAACACTGGTGCAGCAGTGAAGTGGGTCATGTGTTGCCCCTGAGCTGTGCCATGTGTGTCAACACTGGTGCTGCAGTGAAGTGGGTCATGTGTTGCCCCTGAGCTGTGCCATGTGTGGCAACACTGGTGCAGCAGTGAAGTGGGTCATGTGTTGCCCCTGAGCTGTGCCATGTGTGGCAACACTGGTGCTGCAGTGAAGTGGGTCATGTGTTGCCCCTGAGCTGTGCCATGTGTGGCAACACTGGTGCAGCAGTGAAGTGGGTCATGTGTTGCTCCTGAGCTGTGCCATGTGTGGCAACACTGGTGCTGCAGTGAAGTGGGTCATGTGTTGCCCCTGAGCTGTGCCATGTGTGGCAACACTGGTGCAGCAGTGAAGTGGGTCATGTGTTGCCCCTGAGCTGTGCCATGTGTGGCAACACTGGTGCAGCAGTGAAGTGGGTCATGTGTGGCAACACTGATGCAGCAGTGAAGTGGGTCATGTGTTGCCCCTGAGCTGTGCCATGTGTGGCAACACTGGTGCAGCAGTGAAGTGGGTCATGTGTTGCCCCTGAGCTGTGGCATGTGTGGCAACACTGGTGCTGCAGTGAAGTGGGTCATGTGTTGCCCCTGAGCTGTGCCATGTGTGGCAACACTGGTGCAGCAGTGAAGTGGGTCACGTGTATGGTTCTGGTGAGGAGGTCATGGGGGGGGGGGGGGGCTGCTGGGCGAGAACTGGCCGAACTGTAATCAGGTTGAGTGTTTGGCTGGGCCTGGTAGTTTGGTTGAGTGTTTGGCTGGGCCTGGTAGTTTGGTTGAGTGTTTGGCTGGGCCTGGTAGTTTGGTTGAGTGTTTGGCTGGACCTGGTAGTTTGGTTGAGTGTTTGTCTGGGCCTGGTAGTTTGGTTGATTGTTTGGCTGGGCCTGGTAGTTTGGTTGAGTGTTTGGCTGGGCCTGGTAGTTTGGCTGAGTGTTTGGCTGGGCCTGGTAGTTTGGCTGAGTGTTTGGTTGGGCCTGGTAGTTTGGCTGGGCCTGGTAGTTTGGTTGAGTGTTTGGCTGGGTCTGGTAGTCTTGTTGAGTGTTTGGCTGGGCCTGGTAGTTTGGTTGAGTGTTTGGCTGGACCTGGTAGTTTGGTTGAGTGTTTGGCTGGGCCTGGTAGTTTGGTTGAGTGTTTGGCTGGGCCTGGTAGTTTGGCTGAGTGTTTGGTTGGGCCTGGTAGTTTGGCTGAGTGTTTGGTTGGGCCTGGTAGTTTGGCTGAGTGTTTGGCTGGGTCTGGTAGTTTGGTTGAGTGTTTGGCTGGGTGTGGTAGTTTGGTTAAGTGTTTGGCTGGGCCTGGTAGTTTGGTTGAGTGGCTGGGCCTGGTAGTTTGGTTGAGTGGCTGGACCTGGTAGTTTGGTTGAGTGTTTGTCTGGGCCTGGTAGTTTGGTTGAGTGTTTGGCTAGGCTTGGTAGTTTGGTTGAGTGTTTGGCTAGGCTTGGTAGTTTGGTTGAGTGTTTAGCTGGGCCTGGTAGTTTGGCTGGACCTGGTAGTTTGGCTGGGCCTGGTAGTTTGGCTTGGTGTGGTAGTTTGGCTGGGTGTGGTAGTTTGGCTGGACCTGGTAGTTTGGCTGTGTGTGGTAGTTTGGCTGATCCTGGTAGTTTGGCTGGGCCTGGTAGTTTGGCTGGGCCTGGTAGTTTGGCTGTGTGTGGTAGTTTGGCTGAGCCTGGTAGTTTGGCTGATCCTGGTAGTTTGGCTGGGCGTGATAGTTTGGCTGGGTGTGGTAGTTTGGCTGGGTGTGGTAGTTTGGCTGGGTGTGGTAGTGTCACATGTAGTTAGGTTGATGGATTACGGTAGTACAGGTGGACGACCATGAGCCACAAGACCTGGCCTAGTTAGTGGTGGTGGAACACGACCAGGAAGTGTCTTGTGCTGGCATCATGTCCCACCTGAAGTTACCATTTGACTGGCAGGAAGCAGGTTACGCCGGGGGGGGGGGGGGGGGGGGAGTGGCTGTGATTATGATATAGACTTGGTCAAGCCTGGCTCCCACAGCTATGTGTAGGGGGCCCTCAGGGTACACAGCTTCTCCCACAGCTATGTGTAGGGGGCCCTCAGGGTACACAGCTTCTCCCACAGCTATGTGTAGGGGGCCCTCAGGGTACACAGCTTCTCCCACAGCTATGTGTAGGGGACCCTCAGGGTACACAGCTTCTTTCACAGCTATGTGTAGGGGACCGTCAGGGTACACAGCTTCTCCCACAGCTATGTGTAGGGGACCCTCAGGGCACACAGCTTCTCCCACAGCTATGTGTAGGGGGCCCTCAGGGTACACAGCTTCTCCCACAGCTATGTGTAGGGGGCCCTCAGGGTACACAGCTTCTCCCACAGCTATGTGTAGGGGGCCCTCAGGGTACACAGCTTCTCCCACAGCTATGTGTAGGGGACCCTCAGGGTACACAGCTTCTCCCACAGCTATGTGTAGGGGCCCTCAGGGTACACAGTTTCTCCCACAGCTATGTGTAGGGGGCCCTCAGGGTACACAGTTTCTCCCACAGCTATGTGCAGGGGGCCCTCAGGGTACACAGCTTCTCCCACAGCTATGTGTAGGGGCCCTCAGGGTACACAGTTTCTCCCACAGCTATGTGTAGGGGGCCCTCAGGGTACACAGTTTCTCCCACAGCTATGTGTAGGGGGCCCTCAGGGTACACAGTTTCTCCCACAGCTATGTGTAGGGGGCTCTCAGGGTACACAGTTTCTCCCACAGCTATGTGTAGGGGGCCCTCAGGGTACACAGTTTCTCCCACAGCTATGTGTAGGGGGCCCTCAGGGTACACAGTTTCTCCCACAGCTATGTGTAGGGGGCCCTCAGGGTACACAGCTTCTCCCACAGCTATGTGTAGGGGGCCCTCGGGTACACAGTTTCTCCCACAGCTATGTGTAGGGGGCCCTCAGGGTACACAGCTTCTCCCACAGCTATGTGTAGGGGGCCCTCAGGGTACACAGTTTCTCCCTAATGTGTATTCAGGACGGCCCTCAGGGTACACAACTTCTTCAGCTCTTTCTTGGGGTACTGGCGTACAGATGGTGTTAGGAATGGTCCTGCGTATGTTGGCGTACAGATGGTGTTAGGAATGGTCCTGCGTATGTTGGCGTACAGATGGTGTTAGGAATGGTCCTGCGTATGTTGGCGTGCAGATGGTGTTAGGAATGGTCCTGCGTTTTTTGGCGTACAGATGGTGTTAGGAATGGTCCTGCGTATGTTGGCGTACAGATGGTGTTAGGAATGGTCCTGCGTATGTTGGCGTGCAGATGGTGTTAGGAATGGTCCTGCGTATGTTGGCGTGCAGATGGTGTTAGGAATGGTCCTGCGTATGTTGGCGTACAGATGGTGTTAGGAATGGTCCTGCGTATGTTGGCGTGCAGATGGTGTTAGGAATGGTCCTGCGTTTTTTGGCGTACAGATGGTGTTAGGAATGGTCCTGCGTATGTTGGCGTGCAGATGGTGTTAGGAATGGTCCTGCGTATGTTGGCGTGCAGATGGTGTTAGGAATGGTCCTGCGTTTTTTGGCGTACAGATGGTGTTAGGAATGGTCCTGCGTATGTTGGCGTGCAGATGGTGTTAGGAATGGTCCTGCGTATGTTGGCGTGCAGATGGTGTTAGGAATGGTCCTGCGTTTTTTGGCGTACAGATGGTATTAGGGATGGTTATGTCGATGTTGGTGTACAGATGGTGTTACGGAAGAAATTGGCTTCGTCAGCTTTACACAAATAAGCTAGTTCCCAGCTGTAACACCAGCTGTCAGACCTGTACATCCTCACGACTCCTTGATCTGTACCCCCTCACACCAACATGACCTGTATCCCCTCACACCAACATGACCTGTACCCCCTCAAACCAACATGACCTGTACCCCCTCACAACACCATGACCTGTACCCCCTCACAACACCATGACCTGTACCCCCTCACGCCTCCTTGACCTGTACCCCCTCACACCAACATGACCTGTACCCCCTCACCTCCATGACCTGTACCCCCCTCACACCAATATGACCTGTACCCCCTCACAACACCATGACCTGTACCCCCTCACAACACCATGACCTGTACCCCCTCACGCCTCCTTGACCTGTACCCCCTCACACCAACATGACCTGTACCCCCTCACCTCCATGACCTGTACCTCCTCACAACACCATGACCTGTACCCCCTCACGCCTCCTTGACCTGTACCCCCTCACACCAATATGACCTGTACCCCCTCACACCAACATGACCTGTACCCCCTCACCTCCATGACCTGTACCCCCTCACAACACCATGACCTGTACCCCCTCACCTCCATGACCTGTACCCCCTCACAACACCATGACCTGTACCCCCTCACGACTCCTTGACCTGTACCCCCTCACACCAACATGACCTGCACCCATTCACAACACCATGACCTGTACCCATTCACAACACCATGACCTGTACCCATTCACAACACCATGACCTGTACCCATTCACAACACCATGACCTTTACCCCTTCACAACACCATGACCTGTACCCCTTCACAACACCATGACCTGTACCCATTCACAACACCATGACCTGTACCCATTCACAACACCATGACCTGTACCCCCTCACAACACCATGACCTGCACCCATTCACAACACCATGACCTGTACCCATTCAGAACACCATGACCTGTACCCCCTCACAACACCATGACCTGCACCCATTCACAACACCATGACCTGTACCCATTCACAACACCATGACCTGTACCCCCTCACAACACCATGACCTGCACCCATTCACAACAACATGACCTGTACCCATTCACAACACCATGACCTGTACCCCCTCACAACACCATGACCTGCACCCATTCACAACAACATGACCTGTACCCATTCACAACACCATGACCTGTATCCCCTCACAACACCATGACCTGTACCCATTCACAACACCATGACCTGTACCCCCTCACAACACCATGACCTGCACCCATTCACAACACCATGACCTGTACCCATTCACAACACCATGACCTGTACCCCCTCGCAACACCATGACCTGCACTCATTCACAACACCATGACCTGTACCCATTCACAACACCATGACCTGCACCCATTCACAACACCATGACCTGTACCCATTCACAACACCATGACCTGTACCCCCTCACAACACCATGACCTGCACCCATTCACAACACCATGACCTGTACCCATTCACAACACCATGACCTGTACCCCCTCACAACACCATGACCTGCACCCATTCACAACACCATGACCTGTACCCATTCACAACACCATGACCTGTACCCCCTCACAACACCATGACCTGTACCCCCTCACAACACCATGACCTGTACCCATTCACAACACCATGACCTGTACCCATTCACAACACCATGACCCGTACCCATTCACAACACCATGACCTGTACCCATTCACAACACCATGACCTGTACCCCCTCACAACACCATGACCTGTACCCATTCACAACACCATGACCTGTACCCCCTCACAACACCATGACCTGCACCCATTCACAACACCATGACCTGTACCCATTCACAACACCATGACCTGTACCCATTCACAACACCATGACCTGTACCCATTCACAACACTATGACCTGCACCCATTCACAACACCATGACCTGTACCCCCTCACAACACCATGACCTGCACCCATTCACAACACCATGACCTGTACCCATTCACAACACCATGACCTGTACCCATTCACAACACCATGACCTGTACCCCCTCACAACACCATGACCTGCACCCATTCACAACACCATGACCTGTACCCATTCACAACACCATGACCTGTACCCATTCACAACACCATGACCTGTACCCCCTCACAACACCATGACCTGCACTCATTCACAACACCATGACCTGTACCCATTCACAACACCATGACCTGCACCCATTCACAACACCATGACCTGTACCCATTCACAACACCATGACCTGTACCCCCTCACAACACCATGACCTGCACCCATTCACAACACCATGACCTGTACCCATTCACAACACCATGACCTGCACCCATTCACAACACCATGACCTGTACCCATTCACAACACCATGACCTGTACCCATTCACAACACCATGACCTGTACCCCCTCACAACACCATGACCTGCACCCATTCACAACACCATGACCTGTACCCATTCACAACACCATGACCTGTACCCATTCACAACACCATGACCTGTACCCCCTCACAACACCATGACCTGCACTCATTCACAACACCATGACCTGTACCCATTCACAACACCATGACCTGTACCCATTCACAACACCATGACCTGTACCCATTCACAACACCATGAACTGTACCCATTCACAACACCATGACCTGCACCCCCTCACAACACCATGATGAGACATAAAGGTCTTGTTTCGTTGAAGGGAAATTGTGGGGGGGGGGGAGAGGGGTCTTGTGGTTAAGGTGGTTTATTGTGGTTTCATTCGTTGTTCATCTTTTCCTTATGTTATGATAAGATGAAGCACATTACTGTGTGGGGACTGGACCAGCAGGAACCATCTGTCATGTTAAGATGAAGCACATTACTGTGTGGGAACTGGATCAGCAGGAACCATCTGTCATGTTAAGATGAAGCACATTACTGTGTGGGGACTGGACCAGCAGGAACCATCTGTCATGTTAAGATGAAGCACATTACTGTGTGGGGACTGGACCAGCAGGAACCATCTGTCATGTTAAGATGAAGCACATTACTGTGTGGGGACTGGACCAGCAGGAACCATCTGTCATGTTAAGATGAAGCACATTACTGTGTGGGGACTGGACCAGCAGGAACCATCTGTCATGTTAAGATGAAGCACATTACTGTGTGGGGACTGGACCAGCAGGAACCATCTGTCATGTTAAGATGAAGCACATTACTGTGTGGGGACTGGACCAGCAGGAACCATCTGTCATGTTAAGATGAAGCACATTACTGTGTGGGGACTGGACCAGCAGGAACCATCTGTCATGTTAAGATGAAGCACATTACTGTGTGGGGACTGGACCAGCAGGAACCATCTGTCATGTTAAGATGAAGTACATTACTGTGTGGGGACTGGACCAGCAGGAACCATCTGTCATGTTAAGATGAAGCACATTACTGTGTGGGGACTGGACCAGCAGGAACCATCTGTCATGTTAAGATGAAGTACATTACTGTGTGGGGACTGGACCAGCAGGAACCATCTGTCATGTTAAGATGAAGCACATTACTGTGTGGGGACTGGACCAGCAGGAACCATCTGTCATGTTAAGATGAAGCACATTACTGTGTGGGGACTGAACCAGCAGGAACCATCTGTCATGTTAAGATGAAGCACATTACTGTGTGGGGACTGGACCAGCAGGAACCATCTGTCATGTTAAGATGAAGCACATTACTGTGTGGGGACTGGACCAGCAGGAACCATCTGTCATGTTAAGATGAAGCACATTACTGTGTGGGGACTGGACCAGCAGGAACCATCTGTCATGTTAAGATGAAGCACATTACTGTGTGGGGACTGGACCAGCAGGAACCATCTGTCATGTTAAGATGAAGCACATTACTGTGTGGGGACTGGACCAGCAGGAACCATCTGTCATGTTAAGATGAAGCACATTACTGTGTGGGGACTGGACCAGCAGGAACCATCTGTCATGTTAAGATGAAGCACATTACTGTGTGGGGACTGGACCAGCAGGAACCATCTGTCATGTTAAGATGAAGCACATTACTGTGTGGGGACTGGACCAGCAGGAACCATCTGTCATGTTAAGATGAAGCACATTACTGTGTGGGGACTGGACCAGCAGGAACCATCTGTCATGTTAAGATGAAGTACATTACTGTGTGGGGACTGGACCAGCAGGAACCATCTGTCATGTTAAGATGAAGCACATTACTGTGTGGGGACTGGACCAGCAGGAACCATCTGTCATGTTAAGATGAAGCACATTACTGTGTGGGGACTGGACCAGCAGGAACCATCTGTCATGTTAAGATGAAGCACATTACTGTGTGGGGACTGGACCAGCAGGAACCATCTGTCTGTCATGTGTATAATATCATGTCTTCCATGATGTACATCAAGATGTCAAGATAATATTGTTGTGTATAACTTTATCTTCTTGCCTTCACCTTAATCCTTCTTCATCATTAAGTGTGATGCTTTCCAATCCCTGGTTATGATTACGTCCATATGTACACAACCCAAACACTTAGCCCCAACGTGAAGAAGGAACCTCTGTTTTTGTTATTTGTATTATAACATTTTCTGTATCTTTGTGCCCTTCAGCCATCATGTTAGAGTGGACTGACTACCAACCCTTTTCAAAATGTTAAGTTACAGGATCGGAGTCTGAAATGAAATAGGTTGGCCTTGTTATGTACAGTTCATTGTTTACATTATTGTCATCACAACTCATGTGTTGACAGATTGTGTTACCTGGATTGTTTATCCTGATCTTAAGGTGAGAAAATTCCTCTTCCAGGAATTTTCTTCTTTAAGGAAGAGGTTGTTACGAACGTGTGTGTGTGTGTGCCCACATGTTCGTGTATATAACATGTGTGTGTGTGCGTGTGTCCACATGGTCGTGTATATAACGTGTGTGTGCGTGTGCCCACATGTTCGTGTATATAACGTGTGTGTGTGCGTCTGTCCACATGGTCGTGTATATAACGTGTGTGTGCGTGTGCCCACATGTTCGTGTATATAACATGTGTGTGTGCGTCTGTCCACATGGTCGTGTATATAACGTGTGTGTGCGTGTGCCCACATGTTCGTGTATATAACATGTGTGTGTGCGTCTGTCCACATGGTCGTGTATATAACGTGTGTGCGTGTGTCCACATGTTCGTGTATATAAGATGTGTTTGTGCGTCTGTCCACATGGTCGTGTATATAACGTGTGTGCGTGTGTCCACATGTTCGTGTATATAGCGTGTGTGTGCGTCTGCCCACATGTTCGTGTATATAACGTGTGTGTGTGTGTGCCCACATGTTCGTGTATATAACGTGTGTGTGTGTGTGCCCACATGGTCGTGTATATAACGTGTATGTGTGCGTGTGTCCACATGTTCGTGTATATAACGTGTGTGTGCGTCTGCCCACATGTTCGTGTATATAACGTGTGTGTGCGTCTGCCCACATGGTCGTGTATGTAACATGTGTGTGCGTGTGCCCACATGGTCGTGTATATAACATGTGTGTGTGCGTCTGCCCACATGGTCGTGTATGTAACATGTGTGTGCGTGTGCCCACATGGTCGTGTATATAACATGTGTGTGTGCGTCTGCCCACATGGTCGTGTATGTAACATGTGTGTGCGTGTGCCCACATGGTCGTGTATATAACATGTGTGTGTGTGCGTGTGTCCACATGGTCGTGTATATAACATGTGTGTGTGCGTGTGTCCACATGGTAGTGTAGATAACATGTGTGTGTGCGTGTGTCCACATGGTCGTGTATGTAACATGTGTGTGCGTGTGCCCACATGGTTGTGTAGATAACATGTGTGTGTGCGTGTGTCCACATGGTCGTGTATATAACGTGTGTGTGCGTGTGCCCACATGGTCGTGTATATAACATGTGTGTGTTCGTGTGTCCACATGGTCGTGTATATAACATGTGTGTGTTCTTGTGTCCACATGGTCGTGTATGTAACATGTGTGTGTGTGCGTGTGTCCACATGGTCGTGTATATAACATGTGTGTGTGTTCGTGTGTATAGTGATGTTGCTATTCCCTATGTGGGCGAGGAGTGATGTTTGCCCACCAAGCATTACGCTGAATCATTATTCTGTGTTGAATCAGATGTTGACCAGCACGTGAACCCACGTCAGGGGCGTGGTGGGGTCAGCTGCCGGGTGGGTAGGTCAGTCATCCCGTATGTCATCACTGCTGACGTAAACAACAAGATGGACCAAGTAGTGTGACTACGCGCAGACTCTGGCACCCTCCAACCAATCAGAATTGCTCTTAGTCCCATAACCAATCAAGGGTAGCGTTATAAGCCAGCAGGGCGAACGCTTCTCTTTACCGTAACGAATACCCACAACATCAGCTGAGATGTGATGAATACCCACAACATCAGCTGAGATGTGATGAATACCCACAACATCAGCTGAGATGTGATGAATACCCACAACATCAGCTGAGATGTGATGAATACCCACAACATCAGCTGAGATGTGATGAATACCCACAACATCAGCTGAGATGTGATGAATACCCACAACATCAGCTGAGATGTGATGAATACCCACAACATCAGCTGAGATGTGATGAATACCCACAACATCAGCTGAGATGTGATGAATACCCACAACATCAGCTGAGATGTGATGAATACCCACAACATCAGCTGAGATGTGATGAATACCCACAACATCAGCTGAGATGTGATGAATACCCACAACATCAGCTGAGATGTGATGAATACCCACAACACCAGCTGAGATGTGATGAATACCCACAACATCAGCTGAGATGTGATGAATACCCACAACATCAGCTGAGATGTGATGAATACCCACAACATCAGCTGAGATGTGATGAATACCCACAACATCAGCTGAGATGTGATGAATACCCACAACATCAGCTGAGATGTGATGAATACCCACAACATGAGCTGAGATGTGATGAATACCCACAACATCAGCTGAGATGTGATGAATACCCACAACATCAGCTGAGATGTGATGAATACCCACAACATCAGCTGAGATGTGATGAATACCCACAACACCAGCTGAGATGTGATGAATACCCACAACATCAGCTGAGATGTGATGAATACCCACAACATCAGCTGAGATGTGATGAATACCCACAACATCAGCTGAGATGTGATGAATACCCACAACATCAGCTGAGATGTGATGAATACCCACAACATCAGCTGAGATGTGATGAATACCCACAACACCAGCTGAGATGTGATGAATACCCACAACATCAGCTGAGATGTGATGAATACCCACAACATCAGCTGAGATGTGATGAATACCCACAACATCAGCTGAGATGTGATGAATACCCACAACATCAGCTGAGATGTGATGAATACCCACAACATCAGCTGAGATGTGATGAATACCCACAACAC